>NW_010535357.1:204707-208809 GCF_000687285.1 Phaethon lepturus
TCCTGTTTTAATTGGACAATGGTGTTTTACTACTGCCCAAATTCACAAAGGATCTGCTATAAAATAAACGTCTTTAAATAATCTTTAACGTAAAGAGATGTTTGGCCAATTCATATATTCTTCATTGTCAGATTAAATGTGAACCAGTTATTTGCTATTTTCCTTTGCAGACAAGATAGAAAAGTTCCCGATTTCTCATATGGTAGTTTGCCGTAAATCTGAAATTAATTACCGAGTTCATACCTTATTTTCTATTTTGAGCTTGCTCTTTATGCAGCACTATATATGTAATAGCCTGTCCCATTCATGGGAAAACTATCTACAATTCCTGTAATTTAAGATTCTGGGAGATTTTATTTCTTCATAAGTTTTCCTGTGAGATTCAAGCAGAGGATTCTACCTTCCAGCAGATAAGGTATATTTAATAATTAACCTCATACAGGAAAGTTGAGTCAAGACTTACAATATTCTGCAGAATAATAATGACTTTATCGTTTCTGTATAAATCTAGAAGCCATTGCAGGAAAACACAGCTCTGGAGAGAAGCTGGGGGAACCGGATGATGCATCTCTGTCTCTGAGAAGGTGAACTTGAAAAAAGGCTTTGGTAAGTTTCCAAAACATACAACAGAATATTTATCTTCAGCCTTGATCCAGGGAAAAAGGAGGATTGTTTCCTGAGAGGAAAGGGAGGAGAGACAGGAAAGCTTTTGGATTAACACCACATTGTGAGGGTAGAATCCCAGAGAGAGGTAATGTGTAACACCTTTTAAAAAAACCCCAAACAATTAATAGATGTAAAATACTTAGTTCTGAAAGATTTTACACTCAGCCTTATGTAAAGCAAGGTACAAATGGTTTTAGTTTCAAATTAGCTGTGACTCCCATAGTGTGTTATTAAAAAAAAAAGTTTTTCACTTGGAATTCTCAGTATTTTGGAAGGGGGAGAAATTCAGATTTATCCAACTTCACATGACAGTCCGAGGGCAGTGACAGTGTGCTGCGGCTGTATGGTCCAGGAAATGCAGCACCGAACCAAGGGTGAGAAAACCTGTCGCCCACTTGTCAGCCCTGAAAAATACCACATCCCTCACCTTCTTCCACCTTGTGAGAGCTTTGCATTGCAGATTTTTTTAAATTTTTTTTATTTCAAATGACAAGAAAGCATTATAACGCTAAAGAGCTGCATCTGAACCACACCGTGTGTGCGAGAAAACCCAATATGGCTGATAGGGTATTCCCTTTTCGATAAACCACCCTTCACTTGGAGTAGCCACCGCACGAAAAACGAGGAGATTCGTTGAACAAGATTGCCCTCTGCGGGCCACAGACACCGCCCTCCGCCGCGGCCACGCTCCTTCCCTTTGCTCCTCGGGCATTGCAACGAAGTATGCTGCTAACATAATGGGGCTGGGAATTTTCTCAAAAAATAAAATAATAATCACTTAAACAGGTATTTGGGGACAGCTCTTTATTCTTAGTGAGACTGGGTCCCAAACATTAATTTAATTTGCCCAAATAGCTCCAGAGTAGGTTTGCTGTTGTCTGAAGGCAGCGAGCTAACGGGGGTGATGCAGGAGGGGTTTGATTTAGCCCTCTAGCTGTTCAAGTTGAGCTACCAGCACAGGCCGTGACCAGCATCTGGTCTAACGAGCTACAGGGAGAATCCCGCTGATTGTATCCTTGTTGTACTGGATAACAAGGAAGAATCACACTAAAATAAGACTTCTGGTGAAGACTGTGTGAGTAACTAGAGCTCTTGGGAGATGGAGGAGCGAATACTTTGCAAGTCCTCACCTAATTTCTGCTGAATAACGATCTTTTAAGAATCTCTCTCGTTTTTAAATTAAACAAAAAATCATCAGTAGGGTTTATAATTTTCATATAGCAAATAGCAGCAGGTACAAGTCAGTATCATAAATCAGTTTATGAATATGACAGCTGTTCAAGTATTTTACTCAATGTGTGTATGTGAGTACTTGAAAATAGGACTGAAGACTCAGGTAAAGCTGTGATTTTAAAAAACTGAATTAATGATATATAGCTGAACTTCAAAACTAGCAAAACTAGATTGAAAAAATCTCTGCATAGTTATAGCAATTAGGGATCTGATTTTATATTTGCAATTGGCATAGCAACATCAGCAAAATCTCTAGTACAAATATAACTTCAGTGACAAGCCTGCTTATATTGGTATAATCATGTTAGCTCAAGAGGCAGACAAACTATGCCGCTGAACATTTCAAAACATTTTGCAAAGAGAAATTATTTAGCCTCTTCCTTCCTTCTTTTTATAACATACTATGTGTGCTTGCAAAAGTCAGAAAATGTCCCTTAATAGTAATAATTAAGTATAATACTGTACCTGCAATAATAGTAAAATTGAACGGAGCGTATAGGAGTCCCTCGGGACCCTTTGACCACCAACTCATAAACACCAAGGACTCCAGTCCAGAGGGGGCTGAAGAGCCAGGCAGGCTTGTTTCACACGGAACCTGAAGCCCACTAGGAGTTCATAGATCTGGACCAGTAGCTGGTTTCAATGAGTAACTTTAATCAGTCAATTCCAATGAAAAAAGGTTTAATCAGATTTTTTTCCCCTCTTGAGTAGCTCAATAAAATATGGTCTCTGAAACAAGATCTGACTCACGTTGCAGGTTAAACAAGGGCTAATTTAAATAGGCCCTTATTTTAGTTTCAGTGTTAAAGAGCAAATTAAATAAACACCTAAGTTTAGAGGATGTATTTCAAAATTCTGCAACAAAGAATAAACAAACTCCTGTTTTGACAGATGATGTCTGGCTTACAACCAAATGACAAGACTAACAGATGCGTGGAAACTGAGCTGCGTTCGCTAGAAACAGTCTGAAATGGGACGTCACCAAGCTGTACGATGAGCTCCACCCACTTACTATAGAAAGAGTAAGAAGAAGACTCAGCTCCTACATTCATTGCACACGATCAACTTGCCTAAAAGTTCTTGTAATAATTTGCTTTTTGTAGAGATACTTGCAGGTACACACAAAGTACGGTCTTCTCCAGCCTCTGTTAAAGCCATCCAATAGATGGGGCCATAGGGTTATACAAAATGCAGAAGAAAGTAAAATGAGTTTATCTTAGGAAGAGCTCTCATAATCAGTGCAAATAGAGCTTGTTAACTCATGAAATTCTAATGTCAGGCAAATAATTTATTTGTCTGTATCCTGTTCTGACTGTATGGCTGATTAAGCTGTACTCAAATGCTAGTTAATATGATTCCTTAGTTGTTTGGTACTGAAATAATTACAACTCTCAGTCAACAAAAATTACAGCTGAGGCTTTAATTTTCATTCATGCCACTTCTTTCGCAAGTATTGTATAGGTCTGAGATAGTGTCAGACTTGTGATGAAGTGACACAATGGAAGTCATTGATAGTAATTGTAGCAAGAAAGTCCCACCCGTGGAAATGTGTATGCGGCGAGGGGAACGTGTTAGCCGTTCCTACACAATACAAAGGATGACTTTACGAATGCAACTTACATAGACTGGTTCTTTTTTTCCCCTGCTGCTCTGAAATCTGTGCATCTGCTCCTGTTAAATCTGTGAAACAGAAAAGACCAGACGGGTTTGAGAAAACAGGCACGAACGGTGCAGGAGCAGTGGTCACCCCGGTGACTTCAGAGCAGCGGATGCCGAAGTGTGCGGTATGGTGCGGTGCAAGTTGTCACTCTCGCTGTGTTCGCGGTCTTCTTGTAACAGAAACGAATTGTGTGTTACCGCTTTAACCAGCAAACTGCAGGTATCGGTGTAAAAGTGCACATTCTGTTCTGCTGCATTCGAAAAGCCCCATTTTTCTGTGGTCTCGTACCTCAGGCAAAGGTCTTAGCACTTATAAATCTGATCCTTTAAAGTCAGTTCTGCTACAAAAAGTTCCTCAAAGTACCTCAAAAAACCCCAAATTACCGTCAGTCTCCTGTGCCGCAGAGCAGACCCGCGGGCGCGCGAGCTGCGGGGCAGGATTTTGGCGCCAAGAGGCAGGTTGGAGCCCCCGGGTAGGCTCGCGCCAGGCGCCTCGGCGCTTTGCCCGGCGAAACGCCGAGTGCCTCGCGGCTGCAGCTGTTAA
>NW_010535358.1:0-1832 GCF_000687285.1 Phaethon lepturus
TTCCAGAGGAAAATGAGTAACTTTTTTCTACGGGATTAATCTCTAGCTCGTTTTTTATTGTCTTTTCTGTTAAACTTTCTACAGCAGTTGTATAAACAGGTAGGTAGGGAATCTCTATCTACACATGTGAATTACATTACCTGGTGTACATTTAGTTTAACAGACTGACACTTATAAGCACATAAAAATCATTTTACATAGTACGCTGCAAAATACGTTGACTCCTCCTCCGCGTCACCCCTGAAGTGCCTCCTCCTCTATCCTTCCCATCACTTTCATTGCCCTCTGTCTCAGTTGCATTGTTTTTAGGCTTGCCTCTTCCAAGCAGCGAAGTAATTGCTTTGTTCCGAGCATTTGTGCTAGCTGACACGTCTCCATCGTCTTCCTCTTCATCAGGATCCAAATGTTCCATAAGGAGCTTCAACTATGAAAAAAACAGATTGATCCACATTGTAACTTTAGAAATACACATTTATATGACATTACATTAAATAAAAAACAAGTGGTAAGGTAAAGAAACAGGGTAAAACAAATGGCAGACAACTGCAAACTTGAACAGCTTATGTTTTGTTCTACAAACTTGTTCCTTTCCTCTCTTTTTTTAGTAGATATGTAAAAGCTTTTTACCTGTGGTTCAAAAATTGCAAGTTTCCTCTAATCGATATTGGGGGGAGAAGGAAGGGGCAGTAAGGGGCAGGCAGTAACTACACTAGATCTAGTCTCTGTTCCTCTGGTGGAAACAGTCAGGGATAAAGTGAAAAAGTTATATGGGCGAGGTATACAAGATGGAGAGCAGAAATTAGGAAGTACTCGATAACCATGAATATCCTTTAGTTGAAGCTAATTTTCATTGTCTTTAAACTTATTAGAAGTCTTTGAAAGATAGTCCTGCTAAACATCCCGAAAGGAAGTGGTGAGTTATCAGTATATTGCATAAGATTACAGGAACTTAACGTTCTGAAATGCTCATCCAGTACGTCAGCATCTGCTTTCAAGTTTATACTGTGCTACCTAGTTTGAAAGGATTTCGGGTCTGCTGCAAAGCAACTTGACTTACATCCAAGTACTGTTTTACTATACTCCTCTTCACTTCTTCAGTGATCTTGGAATTAGCCATATCACTCCGCAGAAAATCCAGAGTTTGTTTTGGATGGAAATGCACTCCTGTCTTCCTGTTTATCGCTTTATCATAAACCTTTGCAGATTCAGATGGAGAGTATTTCTGAATTTTACTGTTTAAAGAAAACAAAGGGAAGAGCTTTCAAGGAAAGTCCAAAGTAACTTCAAGGAAGAGCTTTAAAAATATTCAGTATAAGCAGTTATATTTTAAGCAATCCATATACAATAGACAACCTGGTAAGAAATGGAAGTCATTGCTTTTTCTAAGCCAAAGTTTCATTACGTTCAACTTACAACATTTATGTTTTTTCTCTTACACAAATCTATTGCTTAAACAATTAGTTACAATCACCTTTTAAAAAAAACTTCCAAATGTGACCCTTACAGAGCACTCGCTAGATAACAAGATGGCCTATAATCTCAATACCCTTACCTATCAGAGAATCCACAGAGGTTCTTTAAATGCTGCTTCAGCATCAAAAGTAATAATATGCCTTGGGAGACATTGGCAAATTCAATTAAAGGAGCTGAATTTTCTGGTAAACATTTCATCACAGCATTTATGTCATTTTCTTCATCGGAATCTGAATCAGAGTCTACTCGTTTCCGTAACCTCCGAGGCTTAGAAGCTTCCTCAGCACTTTCGCTCTCACTACCACTTTTACTGTCACTCTCAGTTTCCTCATCTGATGATGGTTTTCTTTCCTTTTTTT
>NW_010535359.1:0-3543 GCF_000687285.1 Phaethon lepturus
AGATGGGGACAGATTTTTTAGCAGAGCCTGTAGTGACAGGACAAGTTAGTAAAACTAACACTTTTAGTTAGTGCCCTCTTTTAGAGGGCAGATTTCCACTAGATCTAAGGAAGACATTTTTGACAAGGAGGGTGGTGAAACACTGGCACAGGTTGCCCAGAGAGGTGGTAGATGCCCCATCCCTGGAAACCTTCCAGGTCAGGTCAGGCTGGACGGGGCTCTGAGCACCCTGCTGTGGTTGAAGATGTCCCTGCTCCCTGCAGGGGGGTTGGACTAGATGGCCTTGAAAGGTCCCTTCCCACCTAAACTATTATATGATGTCTTGTTTTGGTTTAGATACATGCAGTCATGTGTCTAATGTTTTGAGAACGGGGGTGTGTGTCTGTTAGTGGAAAGCTGGAAAACCTGTAGGGAATTACAGGCGAGACCGCCTGCTCGGGCTGTTGGGCAGCGCCAGGCAGGCGCAGAACTGGCAGGCGTTTCCAGGCGCGGTGGTAGGACCAGCTGCCCCTTTAGCTGCAACAGTCCGGCAGTTGTTGCAGCATTAACATGCTCGTGTCAACACCTGCGGCGCGTCCTGCTCGGGACGGCTGTGTGTCCCAGCGCAGTGCGTGAGCATGACTGTGGCAGTCAGTGCTGGTTATCTCCGTCTTCATCTGTCAGGTTTTCAGCTGCATTGTTCCAGTGGTGAACTTGGAAGCGAGAGGAGCTTGATCCCCGGGCAGATAACACGGCACAGAGCGCGCACGTCGCGTCTCCTCTTCTCCTGCCTGCCCGTGCTGCCTGCCCCATGCCGGCCGTTGTTCCGGCGCGGCTGGGGTCACCCCGACGGGCGGTGGGAGCGCAGGGGTGGGAGAGGCGGTCAGCACAGCTGCCACTGCGTCCGCTGCCGAGCAGAGAGTGGGGATACTGTCCTGCCTTTGAACACAACATCTCTGTTCAGCCCTGAACGGGGCGAAGCTGGGGACAATTGTTTGCTTCAGCTTCTTCTGGAGGAGCGGCTATGGTGGCAGCAGGGGTACCAGCATCATGAGTCGTATTTAGAAATGAGTAAAACCGCAGCCCTCGCGGGTTTGTGCATCTTGTGAGGCGCTCAGGATGCATGGTGCCAGTGAGGAAGCAGTATGCTGGATGGCACTTTGGACTTGGTCAGCCGTGGACGAGTACGGCGCGGGTTCCTTTGGAAAGGTGGATGGTTAGAATCCAGCAGAGAGAAGCTCCAGAGTGAGAGAAATGTGAACTTAGCAGACCTGATTAGGAATGAGGTTGGGCAATATGTGTGGTACCAAAGATAGACTGCTCCATTTTACCTTCCTAAGGAGAAGAACGAGATCTGTGCCGATTTACGCAGTAACTATCTGCAGGAGTGACTCCTATGGGTTAATCAGTGAGGCAAGGCGCTCAAATGCTACGTCCAGTGATGTGTCAGATATTTATGTGGATGAGAATACCTGAGGTGACGTTAGGAAAGAGGAGGAAAGAAGGTGGTGCCTGACCGCCCAGACCAGCTCGAATCAACAGACGCACTGGAGGAAGCTCCCGTGCAGGCAGCTAAATCCACGCTTCACATGCACCTGCTTGGCCCGTGTTGGAGATTAAACTCGGGCACCTCATCTTAGTATGATGGTTCCTGCTCATTAGATCTGTTTGAGGTGTTAAATTGGATAAGGAAAACACAGCCTTGTGCCTTGGGACATCTACAGTGCGCATGAGGATGCGGGCCCCTCACTACAAGAAGGATGTTGAGGTGCTGGAGCGTGTCCAGAGAAGGGCAACGGAGCTGGGGAGGGGTCTGGAGCACAAGTCTGATGGGGAGCGGCTGAGGGAACTGGGGTTGTTCAGTCTGGAGAAGAGGAGGCTGAGGGGAGCCCTCATCGCTCTCTACAACTGCCTGAAAGGGGGCTGTGGTGAGGTGGGTGTTGGTCTCTTCTCCCAAGTAACCAGGGATAGAACGAGAAGAAATGGCCTCAAGTTGCGCCAGGGAAGGTTTAGACTGGAGATTGGGAAAAATTTCTTCACTGAGAGAGTGCTCAGGCATTGGAACAGGCTGCCCAGGGAGGTGGTGGAGTCGCCATCTCTGGAAGTGTTCAAAAAACATGTGGACGTGGCACTTTGGGACATGGTTTAGGGGACATGGTGGTGTTGGGTTGATGGTTGGACTTGATGATTTTAAAGATCTCTTCCAACCTTAATGATGCTGTGACTGTGTGAAAATCAAGATTAGTGAGCTGTACGGGCCATGGTAACGGGAAGTTTACTGCTGACTGTGGACACAGGCAGCACTTTTTTCCCCTAAAGGGTGAGGAGTGACGGTGCCCTTCTCTGTTTGAGGAGCACTTGAATCCTGGAGTGCAATGGCAGACGTCGCCCTGGCAGATACGTGCTGGGCATGGGCAACGCAATCACGCGGCAGGGGTTTGCGACCGAGAAGGGCTTGGGGACCGCGTCTGCCCGGACACAGTCGCCTCAGCGAGGGATGCGCTGTTGCTGCGCGGGAGAGCGCGGCGGCAGCGGGAGCGCTGGTGCTTTTGTGAGCTGGAAGTTGAAGGACGTAAACAACCAGTTATGCAAAACTGCTCAGGGGAGAGCTGGGTAGCACGGCACCGCTGTCACAGGTTTTGGAAGAGATGTTAATTATAGTCTCCCTTATGAGCCGGGAGAGAACCATATGTTGTTAGCATTTGCAGCTGATGTGAAGTTGAGAGAAAGGAGTTGCTGGTATCTTAACAAAAATTTTGAGAGCTGCTAAGCTCTTGCTGTGATTCACTCCAGAATGAAATTAAGTTTCCTGCAGCAACACTCAGAGACTTTTCTGAGGGAGCTGGGCAGAGCCCCGCGCTCCGGCAGGCGAGAGCAGCCTGGAGTGCCTGTGTTTGGAGAGGGGAATAGGCACAGCACGTGGCTGAGGTTCGGGCTTCGCGGATCCCTGGGGGGAGACTGCCGTGCTGCCTGTGCCTCTGCCATCGTGCTCAGTTCGGGGCCCTCCCTTCCAGGGAGGGTGCCCGGTTCAGGTGGGCTTATGCGCCCAGCATGACAAGGAGATTAAAATATATTTAAGCCGGCTAAGCAGTAACTAAGAAGACGTACCCCCGCAAGTATCGGAGCAGTGTAAATGCCGTACGGTCTGATGTAGCCCGGTGTGTTTAGCAAGGTGTTGGGCTGGGATGCAGAGGTTCCGTGCCACGCCTGGAGGAAGGTCTCCGTAAGTGTCTTTGTGCCACTGGCACCTGAGCCCTTCCTAGCCATGGAGCTGCCTCTTCGACTGGAGGAGCTTGGCTAGAGGAGGACTGCTTCAGCAGGCTGCTTCCGCCTCCCACACCTGGAACGCTCTTACATTAGTTTTGCATTTGTTTTATTACCGACAAAATGTCAGCGTATTTGGAGCTGTCAGCCCGGAGGCGAAGGGGAGATGCTGAGCACCACTGCAGAGCTGTGCAGCTTGCATCTGGACGTGGGGTGTGTTTGAGGGGCCTGGCCTTTGGCTTTTGGGGCTATAGCAGTCCAACTTGTGCACCAAGCCGTTGTCTCTGCTGTGTCTGTTTC
>NW_010535359.1:3574-13863 GCF_000687285.1 Phaethon lepturus
TGGTGGGGACAGTCTCGTCCCAGAGCTTGCGCTGTTCCCAGCACCCATCTTGGGAGCTTCTCGGAGCACTCCCAGCCTGGCTCCTTTACCTGTGTCATCTCTCCCCATCCGCCTCCTCCAGGCACGTATCCGTGCTGTTCCTGTCAGCCACCTGCCAAGGAAGGGGATCGATGCAGAAGGACCCTCCTGAAGTGCTGGTGTTGGGGTGGGTCAGGCGATGCTGGAGTGGCTGCGGCAGCTCCAAGTCATGGCTGTTCCCATGGGTGTGGAGCCGACAGCGGAGTGGTTCGGTGATGGGGGACTGGCTGGACCAGGAGAGTTGAGATAACCAGGGGTCTTGGCTGGGCTGCAAGCCCTTGTGGACATCAGTGGCCGTCTTAAAGTTGACTTGAGTACAGCCAAGCAAAGCAGGATTTCCTTTCTTGAAGTTTCTTGGGAGAGGATCTGAGAATCGACATGCGTGTTCTGCAGCCAGTGCTTGTCTGTCAGTGTCTTCTGCTGGATTGTCCTGTGGTTTTGAGTTGGAAGAACACCTTTATTTGTAATTTTATTCATTTATTTAAAAATGAGTTGGGAACAAAAAGTGATTCTGTGGCATCAGGGGAGATCTTTTATGTTTTCTTACTTCAGTTCTAGGATAAACTCTGGCTGGTTTTGGTCACTGCATCCGTTTTTAATTTTCCAGTCCGTTCTAGTGCCGCTTTCCTCGACAGCTCAGCACGATGAGTGCATCTCTGTGGATGGGAAAGCATAAAGTCCCATCTGAGGATTTCCTTGAAAATTTTCCGTACAGCAGAGGCTATGCTGGACTGGCCTGCCTGCCCATGCTGCGAATCACAGAATCACTAGGTTGGAAAGGACCTTCAAGATCATCAAGTCCAACCATTAATCCAGCGCCACCATGTCCCCTAAACCATGTTCTGAAGCGCCACATCAACACGTTTCTTGAACACTTCCAGTGATGGTGACTCTACCACCTCCCTGGGCAGCCTGTTCCAATGCCTGACCACTCTCTTGATGAAGAAATTTTTCCTAATATCCAATCTAAACCTCCCCTGGCACAACTTAAGGCCATTTCCTCTCATCCTATCACTAGTTGCTTGGGAGAAGAGGCCAACACCCTCGTTGCCACAACCCCCTTTCAGGTAGTTGTAGAGAGCGATGAGGACTCCCCTCAGCCTCCTCTTCTCCAGACTGAACAACCCCAGTTCCCTCAGCCGCTCCTCATCAGACTTGTGCTCCAGCCCCCTCACCAGCTCCATTGCCCTTCTCTGGACATGCTCCAGCACCTCAATGTCCTTCTTGTAGTGAGGGGCCCAAAACTGAACACAGTAGCATGGCCGCAGGCAAAATTGTTGCCCTGGCTGCCGTGCTGGCAGAGGTGCCGTGCCGGCGTGGCTCTGGGCGGCTGGAGGAGAGGGGGACTGTGGCCTTGTGTGTCCTGAAGCCATGACTGGTCTTTCCTAACCCAACTCATTTCTTTCTAGCAGCCCAACAGCGTGTGACTGTGGGAGGTTTCTGCTGCTGGTTCGGTAAATTCAACTTCTTGTTCTTCTGTCTTTGGCTTCAAGCTCTCCAAGTTTCTCTCAGCTGTCTTGACTCTGGTCCATGTTTTCACTTAACTTTTTATTTTCCTCTCTGTTTGGACTGGTTTTTGGCTGTGTTTGAAGGCTGCTTTGCTTGTTTCACATAGCGATCTGCATCCTTACTGTTTTAACCTTACCATCTTTCTGTTAAATCCCTGTGTGTGTTTTTTCCTCTGTAAGTCCTGGCAATGGAGGTCACTTTACCATCATATTAATGCAGAGGATGGAAATGCCGATTCTCTTCTTTGGACCTTACGTTTTCTTGACAGCTCTCGCCTTATAGAATTGACTTTTAAAAACGTTGCACCTCTTGGAAATGGCTTTCCAGCGAGGATGTCAGGATTTCATATTGTTTTTTAAAATGCCGATGCATGAACTCGAGGTTTGCCGTATGGTTTGGACTTGTGTCTCGTCAGAATGAACTGTTCGGAGAGCTTCACCCGGGAGCGGCTCCGACGCCGCGCTGTTCAAACGTGCGGGAGCGTAGCCTCCACCTGCAGTCTCCCAGTTTAGTGAGACGTTTGAGGGGTAGCAGGGAGCACGAGAAGTAGGTAAGACGTGGACCTTGAGAGCCTCTCAATTCAGGAGTGTGGCCATGGAGGGGTTTATTGCAGGGCCCTCCCCTGGGGCAGCTTGGTGGCGGTGGGTGCTTCCAAGGCACTGTGGTCTAAGCCGGTGGGATCCTTCAGCACCGGTTGTGGAGTTTGCCGTGGTAGGACTGTCTGTGACCTGCGGGTAGGGAGCTCTTGCTATCGAAGGAACTTTCTTCCTCCCGTTGCCTCTGCGCATGGCATGGCAAGGGCCGCCTCCAGCCTCTGCCGCGCGAGGTTTTGCTCCGGCGTGGTGCTGGGTGTTTCTGGGGACCGTGAAGCGTAGCTCCAAGCTCGAGGCAATGGAGGCTACAAGCTTGTGGGTGCGAGCAGCAGGGAAAATTCCTGCCACTTCTTCTGGCCAGCTGTCCTTGCGTCAGGGCTTTATTTATGGGACTTTCTCAACTCATACCTCTGGGGGAGAAACATGAGGCCAGAATTCAAGGCTGTGAAGCAACTAGCCATTTGAAATAGCCATCTTCTGAAGCACAATTATGAGAAGGATGCTCAAGAGAGCATTTAATATAATTTTTACTAATGATGCCAATGCTGCTTTTTCCTGTTCTCGGCAGAGTACAGAATGACACTGCTGGGTTTGGGCGTTTTTTACTCATCTGTTCAGTGCAGCCCTGCGGTGGGTGCAGAAGAGGCTGGCTGACACTGGCTCCTCCGGGACTTGAAGGAGAGGAAGGCTGCATCACACCTGTTAGAGAACAAATAAAAATAAACCCATGGGAACTAATTGTTTTACAAGGATGGGCTGAGTGTTGTAAAATGCCACTTCAGAGGTATGCAGCTATCATCTGACTTGCTCAGGGGTGCACTGAAGGGTCTAACAGTAAGGTTATCCCGACTGTATATAATCAATACAGAAGTTAGGCAGGCCTCCCCAAGCTGAGTGTCATGATGGTTTTGGCCTTTTCAGAGAAGGTTTTGCCCGTGAAAAAGTGGCTACTTTCTCATAAAGGCCCTTCATAAGCATCCATGTATCTGTGGGCATATCTTGGCCCTTTCTTCTGGATATGAAACATCCCAGGTGGCATCAGGCCAAGGAGAATAAATATGGTCTGTCATCTGACACACTGGAATGAATAGACGGCACTGCAAGTACCGTTTCTCTAGAAATTCAGCTGCTACAAGCTTGTTGGGTAAAGTCATGAGACAAGTGTTTCACGAAAGTACAGGGACTTTGGTCCGCTGAATCATCCGCTTAGAGAAATCTGTTCCCAGCGAAGGATGCAGTAGGAAGTGCCGAGGAAAGCCGAGGCCGTTCAGTCATCGGGCAGCTGAGAGCCGTGAGCCGCTGCCAAACAGCAAGAGGAGCAGCGATGGCACGCCAGGCTGCAGCAGCGCAAGTCAGAGGTGCGGGCGCAGCGCTGCTTTCTGGTGTCGGCACCTCCGGGGCTCCGCCAGCCAGGGTTTTCTGGCTTTCGCCATGGAAGGTGCCGTTCGCTTCCATAGCTCGTGGGCATATAAAGTGTGAGTCCACATGAAGTGGCAGGTGAGAAGTAAACAACTTGGGAATGAAGGTCTGGAAAGTGTGTGTGACTAAAAGCAAATGCATTGCTGCTCTCATCGCGGTAGGATGATGGCGTGACTGCCTGAAGTGATGTGGGGTTGGGTGTTTTGACCGAGGAGGTAATTTTGGTTTGGGAGATGAAGGGCTGTCTGTAGCCATGATCCAACGTGAGCACTGGGTGTAGCTCAAGGAGGATAGATACGCTTGTGGAGTTACTAAAACAAACAAAAAACCAACCCCAACCCCCCCGAATCCAAAACCCCCGAACAGCCACACCTCCCCAAAAGTCACAGCTTTCGTCCTGGTTTTGTCAGCCTGCGGAACGCAGGCGCATCCTTGGTGTTAAAGGGTAATTACAGATTTTAATACCATCTGACTTCCAGTTTCCGAGTGGGAGTGCTGCGGCCCTGAAGCACTCCCCATTCAAACGGAGGATTTTCCTGAAATCATTTCCATTGTTTTCCTCCTTGGACAACTTGTGTGGTTCGGAGGTGGATAACAGTATTCTCAGTATTAGCTCCCTTCTGTGCCCTGCGCCCCGTTTTGTTGATCCCTGAATCCTGCTTCCCTTTCCCAGGCTCTTTGGATGTCCCTGCAGTACTGAGGCAGCCTGGGAGGCCGCGGCTTGGAGAAATGGGGGTTTAGGAGATGCCCTCAGGGGACTAGGAAAATTAGCTGCCGTCTGAAGGCTGACGCTGTCTGTTCAGAGCTTCGTGGCAGAAGATGAGATCGGTTATAATGAGAAGATGGGTGGTGCTGTGGAAGTGCGAGTCGTGCCTGCGGAGCAGAGCTGCTGCACCGGCGTGAGCTGTCCTGTGTGTGCGACATGCATGAGTTCATCTTGGGTATTTTGTCTGCAACCATTATTTTCAGCTGTTTGGCCCAGTTCTAGGTCCAATTTTATGTATTTCTACTTGTACAACTGGGGAAGGTGGATAATCCAACTCCTCTGAGGAAATAGTCCTGATAGTTTAGGAAATACATACCAGAGGGAGGTGGTGTCTACCGGCTGGGTCCTAATAAATGCTCACTTCAGTCAACTGTCTGGCACACAGCTGCTTTGTGGGTGCTGGATTTGTTCTGGTGATGTTCTCCAGGCCAGCCCGTGGAGATCATCTGTGCGTAGGCACAGCAGAGCACACCTAGAGGGGAGTGGAGACCCCAGGGAGGCAACATGTGAAGTTGAGAATTACTCCTAGAATCTCGTCAGCCTTCCTCTTCAGCCAGGACTACAGCCGTCACCCTTCGTCTTGTGAGGGGGAACAGTGTCCCGGTCCCTCCTCTCCCCTCTCTGTTACCCATAATAGCACGAAAGATAAAGGCATCAATAAGGTTCTGGAGCAGCTCTTTGCCCATCAGAGGCACACACACGTCAATAAACATCGTATTTGTTCTTCAGCCTGTTTTCTCCCAGGCGCAGTCTCTGTGCGACACCAGCTTTCCAACTGAAACTGTATTGAAATCAAATGCTTGGACAAATGCTGCTTCTTGCACGGACCCCAAAATATTCTTGAGAGATCACAGTTCAGTAATTGGCTTGAAGTTAGTGAAACCAATCCTGCTGGGCTTGAGGAAGGCTTCATTTTTATTCATTTATTTATGTGTGTATATATGTATATAGTGGTTGAATACCACTGTTAGTAGGTATCTGGGCAGAAATCCCAAATAAAAAAGCCTTTGGATATACATTAGAAAATGGTAAATGGCAGATCCAGCATTTTATTATATGTGATAAGCTGCAGAAATGCTTTAATACGTATAGGTGTAGGTCATCCCCCCGGACAGGGAAGTTAGCTGGCAGGGCGGCTCGCCCACGTTGCAGAGCGCGCCGTGCTGCGTGCCGTGCTCAGCGCAGCCTTTTCCCTGCAGCAGGACAACAAGGGACAACCATAAAGGAACACTTTTAATCTTCTTTGCAGATTTAAATTGATATTAAAATAGGGTATTTAAGTTACTCCCCTTCAGTCAGTTAATCCCCAGCACTGCAGACCCTCGCGGTGCTGCCGCCTGCCCTGCCGAATTGCAGGGCTCGGGGGTGAGGAGCCGGCTGCAGAGCCGGGGTGAGGAGCTGGAGGCCAGCAGGCGAGGGCAGTGCCCACGGCTGAGGGTAGGAAATACTTTCTGAGCTGAGACCCAAAGTGCTTATTGCTGGCTTTTCCCCCCAGCTGTGCGCAAGGGTGCGGGCAGCGCAGGGCTGTGACCGCAGGAGACTCCAGCAGTCAGACCTCCAAGTCCCAGGATACTCTGAGGGCGAGCGGTTCCTCCTCCTCTTCCCAGTGCTCAGCCCTGCTGGGCTTTTGCTTTGGATGGACATTGTTGGGTTTCCGTTATCATCGCTCCCTGAAGTTTGACCTGAGGGATGTGAGCAGCGCTGATGACGACCTCATGCACCAAGATGCTGGTTGGGGAGTGCGGGCAGCAGGTACGGGCAGGATGGGCAGCGCCTCGGTGTGTGGCTGCCGGTGTTGCCCTGCCTTCTCCTCGGGAGTCTTGCAGGGCGTAGGAGCGAGCAGCACACCCACTCAGCTTACGTGCTGCAGGCGGGTGGGTGAGTTGCATGAGAAACAGCACTGTGGTGAGGAGGAAGACAGGGAACCCGAAAACGGTGGGGAAGGGTGGACAGCGAGAAAAGGATACAGCTCATGGAGTGGGAAGGGAAGAAAACGTGTCCTGCCCCGCAGGACAGCACAGAGCCAAAGCGGTGGAGGAGAGACGTGCGGCTCCTCCGAGGCAGCAGCATCAGGTGACCTTGCTGATACGTCCCCAGCTGCAGTGGCGGGCCAGGGAACCTGTCCTGTGTGTCCCCGCCAGCGGCGCAGCGTGCACTTTTAGGCTTAGATGGGGAGGGCAAGGCTCCTGTGGGATTTGCGGGTCTTCTGCCAGATGGAGAGACTACCAGGTGTTAAAAGTAAATCCCTGGATTTACCCGTGTTCTCCAGCAGCGAAGCACGGTAAGTTGCTCGGCAGTTCCGCCAGCCGGCTGAGACGAATGAGCTGCGTGACCGTGCTGGCGCGGGGCACGTGTGGGCAGAAGCGTTATCGTGCGCTGTGCCACCCTGTGCTGGACGTGGTCAGCCTGGCAACTGTCCCTGGTCAGGAACCTGGCCCCGGAGAGTGGGGAGCGGGTTAGCCCCCGCCATGGTGGCAGCCCCCTTCAGCCCCGGCGGAGCAGCGTGGCTGGGAACCTCAGGAACAGGTCCTTCGCAAACCCGGCTCCCGCTGTGAGCTGACAAAGCCCGTCTCAGGGCTGGGGCAGTTGGAGTGGAGCTTGTCAGTGTGGGTTCCTGCCTGGAAACGCAGACACAGTTTGGGGTGGAAGGAGAGGGTGCACGGACAGGAATGAAATGTCCTGGTTCACGGGGTTCCCCCTCTGGGAAAGGGTTTCTAAGGAGAGTGGACTCTAAATCTTCCCCTAATCTCCAAAGGGCTCTAGAGTTGGTGCTGTGGAAATAACAGCACGGGCAAATGGGTAACGGAAGAGGATGTCGGTGCCCGTGTCAGCAAGGCTCGGAGCCTAGCAGATCCGTAGGTGAACGTGCTGGCACCGAGGATCCCCTTCAGCACCGTGCCAGCTCCAGCTATGGACCTTTCGGCTGAGCACCGTGTAATGGCCGGCTGCTGTTTTCCAGGTTAGATGGATCTGGAGCCGGTACAGGTGATGCTCCGTGGGGCGAGCCAGCGTGCAGGCAGTGGTGCCAGGAGCTTGGCGTTGGGAGTCTCTCCGGATCCAAGCCGGTGCAGACCTACCCAGGGCAGGTGGCTGCATCAGGTTGGAGATCAGCGTTTGGTCTTCATGGAGGGCCGTTTCTAAAGGCCGTGTGTTCTCCCTTGTGCTGCCTGGGGCTCTGCCGTGAAGTGTTGTATTTACTGACGATAACAGCAGGCTTTCTCTGAAGCAGGGTGGCTTTCAAATTTCCAGAAGGGTTCTGTGATGAAGGTATCATGAGTTTGCTTGCTCTTTGCTTCTGTGGGTAGAAAGCAGTAGGGACCTCTCATTCCTGGAGCTGACCCCATCCACAGCTTCTCCCTTTCAATCAGATCCTGGCAGGTTTTGGTCTTGTCTCGGGGGATTTCAGACTGCCGTGGCTTCCTGTTGGCTGTGCCGGTATGTGCTACAGCAGCCTCTCCTCCTCCAGGGTGGAGCGAAAAGACACTTTACAAACAGGATAACCTTAGCATCTCTCCTGAGGAGAGATAATCAGTGAGCTGCATTGTTGCACTTAAAAAATAAAAATAAAGGAGGGTGACTAGATTTTACTCCTCCTTTATTTCCCACTTTACAGGGTCATGAACATTCATCGTAGCAGCTCGTTCCCTCGTGCTAACACTTGACAGCTTTTGAGCAGCGATGCCACCTTGCTGTAGTAGCTTGTTCCCTATAAATCAGCTGCCAGTGCTTGTGAGTTAGGGATTTATTGACCTCACCTATCCTGAGACTCATGATGAAGTATCAAGGAGCAGGGAAGCATCTGGGGAGACTGCAGGAGCGTGTTCTCTGCGCGCTGGTCTGGGGCTGCTTGTGGAGAGGAGCCTGTGCCACCTGAGTGCCGGTGACGCGGCGAGCTTGCACGCTGCTCCCGCCTTGCCCTTGCCTGTCTTGTGGCTGCTGACTAAAGTTGTGTTCCTGGTATTGTTTGCTGTTATCGCTCTTAGAGAAAAAAAAAAAAAAAAAAGAAGGCTTTTGTGGGCTGGAGGGGACTGAACGGGAAGCTGGGGTTTTCTGCACAGCGTGTGTGCCTTCAGCTGCCTTCCCTTATACAGACGCAACCTCTGCTCACCTGGCTGGCGGCACGGTCGCTGCGGCCGGTGGGAGACGGGGGTACGGAAGAGCAGTGCTGGGACTGGATGCCCTGTCTGCTGGCTCTTTGTGTGCCCCCCGCCCTGCGCACCCCTCTGGGAGCTGTGTGCAGACACACGGTCCACACGTGGCTGCGGCTGGGTCTGGGCTCTCCCAGCTGCGTCCTGCGCACAGACACACGCGTGTGCAAATGGGGTCTCACGCGACCCCATGCCTTACAGGCTCAGCAGTCAGCCTGGACGCTCTGGTTGTTTCGCTCTGCAGCGTGCACGTACCTGCCTCCCCAACCACGGACCTACTTGTCGCCTGGTCTGGCTTGACCTCTGCTCGTGACCACGCTGACGCGCGAGCTCTCGCTCGCGGCCGAGGCTCGGCCCGTCGCCCATGGCCTGACTCCAGCTGCTGGCACTTGAACCCCCATGTGCACACACAACTGAGCCCCCCACCCGGGAAAGGGGTGTAGTAAGAGGCAGAAGGGCTGTGCTGGTCGGGCGCAGGGTGTCTGGTGCTCAGTCACCAGCAGCCAACCGCTTTCTTCTCCTCATTCCTATTTCCCCGCGCACCCTCTTCCCGAGGCCTCCTGGCCGCTCCCTTTCCCATCCTTTGGTCCCTCTGTAAGCCCCCCATAGCATGTCTTGTGCAGCCCCCAAATGCTCTGACCTGCACCCCACAGTGTGTCCCGCAGTCCCAGGCCAGGCTCCCCGTCCCTGGCCAGGTTACGGGGCTCCTGCCGACCCTTGTGGCTCCTGCGCCAGCCCTGGAGCAGCTGGGTCCCTGCGGCGGTGAGCTGTTCGAGTCCACGTCTGAGGGGTGATTTGGGGATTTAGTCCGTTGTGGTTCTCAAACTGTAATATCAAACGTGAACTCTCCTCCCAGTGTCCAGGGAGATCTGCCGCCTCTTCCACGTTGCCTCAGGTTCAGGAAGGGTCTAGGACATTGAAGGAGCCAAATGCGATGTTGGTAACAGGTCCCGCAGAGCCGAGCGCGAAGGCTGGGAGCAGAGCTGCGACGTTGTTGTGCAGGGCATTCCCCTAATAACCTGAAATACGTTCTCTGGAACCACCTGGAGCTTGGCTGGAAAAGGGCTGCAGAGTAAAGGGCATCTGCGTCACCTCTGTCTAAAGCTGCAGGAGAACACAGCAATCTAATTTCTCTGTTGTTTTTCCCTTGAGTTGCGCTGGCGGAGGGGACTGCACAGTGGTTTCCTTTACTGGAGGCAGCGGAGAATCTCAGCATCCCTGTGTACGAGGCTCCCGTCCCCTGACTTCGGGCAGCGTCTCAGAAATGAGGGTCCAGTGGCGCGGGAGTCAGCGCTGCTTCTGAAGCATCAGCCAGCAAAGGCTTTGCCCGTGTGGCTGTGGGTAGCCCTAAATCCTTGGCCTAACTTGAGCAGTGGCAGGGGGACGAGCAGGTCCGCACCGCTGTGTGCAGCGCCGGAGGGGCCTGCAGGTCCCTGCTGTGCTGAAGACTGTCCTGTTGTGCGGCGGGATGGATGCCCTGAGCGGAAAGCACCCGCAGCGGCTGGATGGAATCTGGCACGCTTGAGCGAGTGCATTGTGGAGAAGGGGCTCCGAGCGAACGCCTGCCTTGCCGTGGCCCCGCCGGGGCGAGCGGCCGCGGGGCTGCTCCTCGCTCTGGCAGGCGGCAGCTTCCTTTCTCGTTTGGGAGGAGAGCTGTCTTTGTGGTGGCTTTGCGCAGCAGGGTTTTTATTTCGCTCGCCAACACGGTGCATGCACCATGACACTGCTCGCTCTTAACGCGCTGCTTTTAGCCCGCTTCCTCGGTGGTGCTGTATG
>NW_010535359.1:14151-15095 GCF_000687285.1 Phaethon lepturus
GGGAGCCCTGGCACGGTGTCCCAGCCTGCATACAGCTGCTGCCCCCCTACTCGCCTTCAGCCCCTCTCCACTGCGGTTTTCATCAGGGCAAAGCAGTCCACCGCCTACATCTACTTAAAATCAATTCCTTCAGCTTGACAGATTGCGGAACATTAATTTTTTAGCAACGTGAAACTTTTAAAGGGCGACGTGACTTGAGCTCTGGCTTCTCTGGCTCTGGGAGAAGCCGCCGGGGTGCAGGAGTTGCTGATGCTGCAGGCAGGAGCCGGGTGCGGGACGCAGGAGGGCAGCAGGGCCGGGGCCGGCCTCGACCGCAGCAGCCGAGCTGCCTTGGGCTCCTCCAGCATCGCCCTCGGCCCCGGGGAGGTGGTGTAGCAGCCAGCATCCGGGGCGAGCGGAGGTGGTTTTCACAGTCTCTCAAAAACGCTCTTTTCTTCTGACGCTTGGCGCGTGCGGTGCGCATCCATGTCTGTGGCCGGGTGTGCAGTGCTTGCATTGCTTAAGCAGTGCTGTCTTGATGAAGGGTTAATGTGGGACTAGAGGGTAGTTCGTTTGTTTTATTTTGTGTGTTGTTTTTTTGTTTGGTTGGTTGTTTTGTTTTCTTGCAGCACCAATGTTTCGCTCTTGTTTTCTTTTCCCCTTGTCCTATTAAGGACAAAAGTTATTTTTCCGCTCACTGTTTCTTTTGCTTAGTCTCCCGGAGTCAGCCTAGCTGCCTTTGCCTCAGTTTCCTCTGCACCCCCATCAGTGCTGCTGACGGTGAGGTGCTCCGGGCTGTGGCTGTTTGGCTACAGCTGGAGCGGACTGCTGTGGGCCGGTGTCCGGCAGCCTCTGCGCCGTGCGTGCCATCTTCGTGCAGCCTGGGGGAAGGCATGTAATGCACCCGTCGAGCTCAGCACGCGCTTGTGGCTACCAACTGAGGGTGAGGGGAGTCCAAAACCTGT
>NW_010535359.1:15124-15798 GCF_000687285.1 Phaethon lepturus
ATGAGTGCCCGTAGGCAGCCCTCGCTCCGACGAGACTGCACTGGTCTGGTCAGAGCTGCCCGGTCAGATCCCACACTGCGACGGCGCAATTCACATGGCGGGTTCCTGGGGTCCAGGAGAGATCCGCTTGTTACCTTACTGCGGTTACTGCACGCCGCTGCATCTCACGTCGCTGTGCTAACTTGGATGCCGTCGATTACCCGGTTTGGCATCCTTGGCCATCGCCTTAGGTTTGGGCAGCACTGGGAGCTGTGCTGGCATGCTGACACCGATGGCTGCTGGTGGCCTCTGCGCTGGCAGAGCACGCTGTCCCTCCCGTCGGCAGCTGGCCTGAGAGCGTTTCCTATTGCAGCCCTCCCTTTCTCTTCCACTGAAATGATTTGCAACGTGATTATTTTGCTTGGCTCTGCTCCTTTGTCTCAGCCCATGAAGGCTTTGGGGTTTGTGGAATTTTCCAAGTGCCAGGGTGGCTGGAAGGGAGCTCCCCGACCCTGCGGCATCTGCGAACGGAGGGCGAGCCCCTCCGCATCTCACATCAGGAGTGTCATGGTGCACCGCCCCGAAAGCAGAAAACCACCCTGGCATCGGGCGAGAGGAGGGTGAGGAAGGGGCTCTGGAGGAAGGGGGAGAGTAGGAAGATTGCTCGCTGGTCTTGGATTGCTTCCCAGAAATGC
>NW_010535360.1:0-4213 GCF_000687285.1 Phaethon lepturus
TGCTGTGTTATATTTCCAGCAGATGTCTGGTCAGTTGAAGTCCCCCACAAGAATGAGGGCTAGCAACTGTGAGACTTCTGCCAGTCGCTTGTCGAATGCTTCATCTGCCTCTTCGTCCTGGTTGGGATGTTTACAACAGACTCCCAGCAGGATATCTACCTCGTTGGCCTTCCCCCTCATCCTTACCCATAAGCACTTGACTTGGTCTTCACAATAGTTGATTTCTATACAATCAAAACACTCCCTAACATACAGAGCCACCCCATCACCTCTCTTTCCTTGCTTATTCCTTCTGCAGAGCTTATAGTCATCCATTGCAGCACTCCAGTCATGAGCGTCATCCCACCATGTTTCTGGCATGGTGACTAAGTCATAGCTGTCCCGCTGAACATGGTTTCCAGCTCTTCCTGTTTGCTCCCCATGCTGCGTGCATTGGTGTAGATGCACTTGAGCTGGGCTATTGATTTCGGCCCCAACTCTGGCATGTCACCCTGAGGCTCATCTCTAGTGAGCCTGGTTTTATCCCCTTCCCCTTTTGAATCTAGTTTAAAGCCCTCTTGATGAGGCCTGCCAGCTCGTAAGAGAGGATCCTTTTCCTCCGTTGAGATAGTTAAACTTCATCTGCTGCCAGCAGGCCTGGTGCCATGTAAACCACCCCATGGTCAAAAAACCCAGAATTCCACCGATGGCACCAGTCTCTGAGCTACATGTTAACCAGGTGTGTTTTTCTGTTCCTTTCAGTGTTCCTCCCTGCCACTGAAAGGATTGATGAAAACACTACCTGTGCTCCTGATCCATCAACCAGTCGCCCCAGCGCTCTCAAGTCCTTTTTAATCCCTTTTAGAAGCGAGGCATCCTCTGCTGTTTGTTGAGGAATAAGAGATTGGCCCCAGGCTTAGGTCCTGAGGTTCCTCATGGTGTCTGGGGGTCGAATAAGAAGCCCAGTGATGAGCAAGAACCTTCTTGCTCACCCCAAAACCCCTTCTCCTTTGAGTTGAAATTAAACCAGTGACTAAGGATTACCCTGAAAGCACCACAGCCCTCCATCTTGGGAGCTGAGCTATCAAAGGATGAGAGGTGTGGTCCTGAGGCTGACTCCTGGTGGGATCCAGCAACTCCCCCGGTCCCAGCAGCGTGATGGCAAGTGGCAGACACATCACTCTAGAATATTGGGAACCAAGGCCTACAAGGCACCTTGAACACAAATTTCTGCACAAAGCAATGATGCTGCAAAGCTGTTGACTTGCTGTGAAGTGCTTCATAGCAATGACTAGGGATGGAAATAGCACCAAGGTCATACTACGTAGGTAACTAGAAGAGATGTGATTTGGAGTCTGCTCATACCTAAATCTATTATCACCCTTTTTATGTTTGAATTACAGTCTTTAGGATTATCAGAAGCAGCAGAAATACGCTATGTACTGCTCCAGCTTGTCACCTCCCAAGGTTTCCCTGAGGAAGATTCCTTGCACACCTGCAATGGGGCAGAGAGGAGGGAGATCTGATGCCATGGCATTAGAAAAACAGTGACACAGGTGACATGAGGAGGCAAAACTCACAACAAGCAGGTCCGTCAGAGAACTGACTTTGTTGCATCACGTCTTCTTTCTTGCAGACCACACGCAGTTGGCTGTGTGCTTTGCTAGCAGCGCAAGTCTAAGTGCTGTGATAACAGAACTGCAAAGCAGCTCTGGCACCGATCTTGCACTCTGCTTTGCCACCACGTCCCAACCCTCCCTGCGCCCCACACATGCCCATCCTCTCCCCCAGCCACCTTCTCCTGATCCAAAGGGTGGCTGTGGCAGGGGGATATGGGGTCAGTGGTGCCCTGTTTTTCCAGCTTCTTGACCACAGAGGTAGGGCAAGGGAGTTCAGGCATTACTGGCTCACAGCAGCACCCCTTCCCTTGCATACAGCCCTGGAGGAGCCTCCCTCTCTGATGATGGCTGGGGCCACCAACAGTCACCCTCCAGGCTGGGGACAGGCTGTGCTTGGCTAGGTAAGGTAGAGGCAGAGGGATAATGGTGGGAAGAGGGGAGAGAAAGCCTGAAACTCTTTGCCTTCTCCCCAGATCATGGTAACAGATTACTGTGATGCATTTTGCTGCCATGAACTACTCATTCATATTGCCCAACCCTGACTGCAGGGGTGTAGGGCTTCACAGTGACAGACGTGCATTCTCAGGCAGCCTGACCCTGGCTTTCTGTGCAAAACACAAATTTTATTGCAAAGCTGACCCTTTGGTGGCAAGGTCAAAGCCTTTGAAGAGGCATCCGAAATCCAATTTGTTTTGTGGCCAAGGGATTTGCTGTCTGCCCTTTTTTTCCTTACATTACCTAAACTCAACCAGGATCAGAAAGGCTGGCTGCTGGGGAACAGCCTGATGGGAGAGGGGCATGTAACACCGTGCGTATGGACGTGGGCCGGCATGCTTGAGATGCTTCCTGAAGTGATAATTCAAAAGGATGTTGATTTAATTGACTGCTGCTTGGTACAACAAACACAGTGTCACGGTGGATGACATCTCTGATCATAGCTTAAAGTGCATTCATTCAACTCCTGCCTGGCTTGAAGGCATTTCCAGCTATTGTTGTCCTTGCAAACACCTGCATCTCTCTCTCATGCATTGTGCTCCCCTTCACGCATGTGAATCTTACGTGAGGGAGCAGGGGAAAGAACTTGTCTGGAAAATGTCCAAAAGGCAAACTTGCTCTTCTAATCTGACTTTCAAAAGAAAAAAAAGGCATTGGCACTCAGAAATGAATAGTTATGCTGGTTTTGCTATATGCCTAAAGAAACATTTACAGGGCAAAGGAACACATGAAAGGAAAACAGAAGAGTTTGAAAAAAAAAGCTAAAGGACAGAGATGCCACCTCTGTCACCAGTCATTTCCTAAGCAGGTGCTTGACTGGTTCAGGTAATGTCTTGCTGTGTGAAAACCTCCCTGCCCCCACACACAGTTTTTTTGTTTAGCTGTAATTCTATAACATTCAATCCTTTATCTTCCAGCACTGAATCTCTATTCTGTCCTGGAGGAATGACCATGATGGGGATGGATGAAAACATAACCTAGACCAGCCTAGGGAGCTAGGACAGAGTGCCAGCAGGTCTCTGATGTGGGTAAAGTCATGTGCTGAGTATAACCTTAAAACCAGTCTCTCCTTTGAACCACAGACCTCAGCATTGTCCTGGAGAAAAAAATACATGTGCTCCTGTGCTCTGCCAGCTGAGCTATGGAGGGGATATACTGAAATAGCATCAAGAGTGGCTTATGTTGAGCAGATCAAGGCTGGGGAGAAACATGACACTGGGACAGGGCTGTATCTCTGCGAGGTGATGAGCTGATGCCAGCTGGGAAGTCTGAGCTGGATCTTTGCTGTGAAACGCAAGTCGCTTCTCTATTGAACATCACTCTCCCTTCCTAATGACAGAGCTGGGGTTGCAGCAGCGGTGTTTAAAGGGGAGCGCTACGGCCTGTTAAGGCCAGAGCAGAAATTAAATCTGTCCCCCAGTCAAAATTCCTAAGGTTAAAACTCTACAATCGCCTTTTCCTTCAATTCTGGTATGCTCGGGAGGCCCCCAGCACTGCCCCGGCTGTGCCCAGACCCGCTGTCACAGCACCGATGTCTCCGCTGCTAACCCAGCACTAAACAACCGTGTTATTCCATAAAATGCAGGGACTCAGGGAGGAACGGCCATTCCTTATTCAGGAAGGAGAGAGATGCAGCGGTGATTTACAAACAGGCTCCCATGGGACACTGTGATAGCAAAGTAGAGGGGAAAGGGGCAGGGCTGCATTTGAAAAGCGGGGGACTACACTAAAATAGTAAAGCACTTGGTTGCTTACTCTCCAACACGAGGCGGGATTCTCCCACTTTTCTCCCATTTTTCTAACTGGTTTCATTTTATTTATATCTTTTTTTCCTTCATGTCTCATTCTCACTGCAGGGCATATTCGGGGGTGTGGAAAAGAAAGCCTGTGCCTGTTATCTGTAAAACTTGCCTCTAGCCCTGGAGAGGACCTATTTTTAGGTAGGCAGTAGTGTGGGGCTCTTTCTTCCCCACATGCAGTATTTCCTCCATGCAGTGCTTTGGACATACTTTCATGCCTTGCACTGTGAAATGTAGACCTTTTTCTAGCAGTAATGTGTTGAGGGGGTGAGGGTTTGGGAACCTCTGGGCTCATAAAGTCGTTTATTGTTTGGAGAGGTG
>NW_010535360.1:4244-6257 GCF_000687285.1 Phaethon lepturus
TGTTCATTATTCCACAGCAGTGTCAGCCTGTCTTTTCAGTCTCACTGATATTGAGACTTCTGAGAATACAGATAATTGCAGGGGAGATGGTAAACACCTCATCTTAATCACCAGTCGGGGTTGCCCTGCCTCCCTGAAGAGCATGGCCTGACCACCATTTCTCATCCTGAGCTCGAGGACTGTGAGGAAACCAGGACTTTCTGTAGGAAGGGCTTCCTGTTTCCCTGTGGCCCCTAAACCCAGGTGACCCTCGGGTCCACACTGGCCTGCTGGCATTGCCAGAGGGCCGCAGGAAGCCACAGGACCCTTCTTCTCCCAGGCAGGCAGCCGGGAACAGCAACACCATGGCTTCGTATCCTGCCAGCAGCAGAGCCATGGCACGTGGAGGTGACTCCCTGATGGAATTAATCCACGGACACTCCCTGTTTCAGGATCTTTTAATCCAAATCTCTGAGGTTTGTCTACTATAATTCGTGTTGATACTGCTGATGAATCTGGAATAGAAATGGTAATGTAGTTCATCTGCCCATTTATCTCATGTTTCCGTCTGTTCGCTGCAAACCATTGAAGCTCCTTGAGCACAGATAAGCCCAGAGAAGGCTGCTTTTGAGCACGATTCAGCTCAGGTCAGTGTCCATCGCCTATTCAAAAGAAAAGGGCAGACATCATTCCTCTGAATGGTCTTTGTAGCTTGTCCCTGAAATTCTGTGCTCCTGCACATTTGATGTGCTCCCAGTGACTCACCCATAGAAATGCTTTGAGCTTGCCCCGGCTGCTGTGATTTTGTATGGGCAAAAGGAAATTTTGGAAGGTATCATTAGCTCCTCTGCTGGCCCTTGTTTTCCTGGAGATCTGAAACTGTCTCTCAGACTGTTTTTAGATGGTCTAAAATATTGACCACATATGGCCTGTCGTCATATATGAGGTACACAAAGATGAATAAATATGCTTAGTGGAAAAATTTCAGTCTCAAAGAGCAACTGTTTTTGAAAACACTCCTCTCTGTTGCAAAGGTTCTTTTGCTGCATAACGAGTCATGTATAAAGATAGTTTCAATATTTATCGTGGGTTGTTTAACGATCACAATAAAATCATGAAATGTAAGATACCGTTTGCACTTTGCATGTGTATAGATAGGAGGGCTTCATCTTATAGCTGGCTCATCTGCTCAGTAAGTTGTTGCAAATGGAAGTGAAATCTGAGTTTCTGAAATACGCCTGCTGTAAGTGGGAATGCCGGTGCTCACCATCCGCTGCTGAGGACTGCTCACTGCAGGGTAAATGGACACAGATGAAAGGTGAGATGGGTGGAGAGTCTCCCCCCTGCCTCCAGAGGGATGCTTGGCTAAAAATGCAAGTATTTATCATAGAACTGTAGAATAGTTTGGGTTGGAAGGGACCTTTAAAGGTCATCTGGTCCAACCCCCCTGCAATGAGCAGGGACATCTTCAACTAGATCAGATTGCTCAGAGCCCCATCCAACATGACCTTGAATGTTTCCAGGGATGGGGCATCTACCACCTCTCTGGGCAACCTGTGCCAGTGTTTCACCACCCTCATTGTCAAAAATTTCTGCCTTCTTCCTAGCCTGAATCTACCCTCTTTTAGTTTAAAACCATTACCCCTTGTCCTATTGCAATAGGCCCTGCTAAAATGTCTGTCCCCATCTTTCTTGTAGTCTTTAAGAAAGACTTCTCCTTTAAGTACTGGAAGGCTGCAAGAAGGTGTCCCCGGAGCCTTCTCTTCTCCAGGTTGAACAACCCCAACTCTCTCAGCCTGTCCTCATTGGAGAGGTGCTCCATGATCCCTCTGATCGTGTTTGTGGCCCTCCTCTGGACCCTCTCCATCTCTTTCCTGTGCTGAGGGCTCCAGAGCTGGATGTAGGACTCCAGGTGGGGTCTCAGCAGAGTAGAGTAGAAGGGCAGAATCACCTCCCTCGACCGGCTGGCCACGCTGCTTTGGATGCAGCCCAGGATATGGCTGGCCTTCTGGGCTGTGAGTTTTTATAGTCAAA
>NW_010535360.1:6279-10453 GCF_000687285.1 Phaethon lepturus
AGGAATGAGGAGAGGGGAATGCTACATTGTTGTTTTACTCTAAATCTCATGTTCAGGTGGGCAGAAACGGAGGCAGCAGCCTCATTTTTGTTAGGATGTTGTATTGCTCGGGCAGCCAGGACTTCTCACCAGAGGTGGGCAAGGCAGGGCAAAGCTGGGGGAAGATAGGCAGATGGGTCCGGGGGACCCCTCGCACAGCGGCGGTGGCTGCTCCCCTCTCTTGCCCCGCAAGCGTGCTTGCCAGCCTTGTCCTCTTCCAGCAGCTGAGCTCTCGCACAAAGCCCTCGGGTGAGCCCCGCCGGCCTCGGGTGTGCGGGGAGCTGCTGGGGGCAATGGGATGGGGGGCGATCCCTGCCCAGGGGACGATTGGGCAGCTGCCCATCTCTTTTAGGCTTTGGCCAGGGCAGGAGGGGGGCAGCTGCCGGTGGAGGGGCGTGCCTGGCCCAGGATGGGTAGCATGGATGGCAGGGTGCTCGCTCGTCCCCGAGGACAGACAGGAGGTGGGGTGGCAGCAGGCCAGGGCACTGTCGCCCCATGGACCGGGACGCTCCACACCAGACACCATGTTTGGGTGAGGATGCCCAGGCAGGGAACCTGGTGCTTTGTCTCTGATGGGCTCAGTGGTGAGGTGAGTCACATGGGAGTTATCTTCCATCAAAACCAGACTTTTTCTCTTTGTTTTCCATTCATGCAAGAGAGCCATAGGGCAGATTTTCTGTGACTGACACACGAAACCTTCACACTGCTGGCACAACGTAAGAGGTTGCAGAGGGGAATTCTGTGAATGCAAAACCCAGGGATGTCATTATGTTGTTGAAACCCGAACCTGGACATCGTTCAACCTCTCCTTCCTCCTCTAAATCCCTCTCCTAAACCTGTTGCTTTGCAGCCAGCCTTCCAGGTTCTCCTGGCTGTCAGTCCACAGCTCGCAAGCTGTTATTTGGCTGCAAAAATAGAGGAGTTAGAAGCCATGTCTGTAAAAGTGAGCATATGTCTAGGAACCAGTGTTCTGGTTGTGTCAGCAAAGCCAGGTAACATTCCTGGGCAAGCAATACTGCAAAAATAGATAACTAAAAATTTATATTTTCTTCTTGGTGATGGCTGGCAGACGTTCAGATTTTCTGTCCAGGAGAGGGGTTAAAGCAGGTCCTCTTGCCCTTTGTTAGTCCCTTGAGAGATGGCTTGGCTTGGTGGGTCTTTGGAGGTGGACACTTGTGTGTGCTGGTGGTCTTCCCTTGCAGGTGTGGAAGGGGAGGAAGAGGAGGGTGATGAAGCTGCCAGAGAGAGACAGGAAGGTGCCACACTTTTTCCTAGTGGGAGTCCTTTGAAGCCTAAACAATCCCTGCTGAAGACCAGCTGCAGGACCATCCCAAGCCTCTTGGGCTTTGCTCTCCTCTTCCTCCTTGCTGTAGTGTGGTCGTACAACATGTGGTTTTCCTGGCAATCCTCATCCAGCCTTCACAAACGTAACCAAGCCTTCACGTTTCTTTACCTAGCAACCACTGCTGTGGTTCATAATACTTTGACAGAAAAACCTGTATTAATTTTTCACGTGTCCAAACCACATATTCCTGCCAGAAAAATATTTCAGTTTAGGCCTGGCTGCAGAAGGTGGGTTTATCTTTGCTTTGTCGGCTCCTTTTTGCAGTTGCTCTGCTTATTATCTGTTCTGTGTTAGCATGCTTCAGCACACGGTAAGGGGGAAAACCAGCAGCAGACTGTCCCTTAGCTTGTTGGCATCAGGTGTCCTCTGCAGATGCATCAGGTATAATGTTCAGCCTGTTAACAGGTAAGTAAAAATTTGCCAGAATTCTAACTCAGAGGCACATTATACCCTGAGAGGTGCCTTAGTTCATTGTCCAAAGTGCCGGTACAGCGGCACAATCCCTCAGCTTTTTTCCATGCCATGAACACCCCCTTCCCTACATAGAGTCACAAAATCACAGAATCATTAAGGGTTGGAAAAGACCTTTAAGATCATCAAGTCCAACCACCAACCCAACACCACCAAGCCCACTAAACCATGTCCTCAAGTGCCACGTCTATAGATGTTTTGAACAGTTCCAGAGATGGTGACTCCACCACCTCCCTGGGCAGCCTGGTCCAATGCTTGACCACCCTCTTGGTGAAGAAATTTTTCCTAATATCTAGTCTAAACCTCCCCTGGTGCAACTTGAGGCCATTTCCTCTCGTTCTATTGCTAATTACTTGGGAGAAGAGACCAACACCCACCTCACCACAACCCCCTTTCAGGTAGTTGTAGAGAGTGATAAGGTCTCCCCTCAGCCTCCTCTTCTCCAAACTAAACTACCATACGCAGGTGTTTCTGTGCACTGACATTTCTAACCCTCAGCTTTTCCTCCCAGAATTTCTCCATTTCTGCCTGCGCAGCGAGGTGGAAGGGCCTGCCTCACCGGGCGAGGAGGACTTTCCTCATCTAATTCAAACCCCCTTATTAAAATAGGTTTTGATGCGCAAGGGGCAGCTGACTCAGGGTAAGGAGGGTAGGAATGAGGCGTTCAAATTCCTCCAGATGCGAAAGCCACCTCTGACCTGGCTGGGGAGGGAAGGGGAGGGGAAGAAGAGAAATACCTTCTTGCTGCTGCCAGGAAAGGCTCCCCGCCGCCCCTGCCAAAGCCCCAGCTGTCCGCGGCTCAGCTGCCGGAGCAGCTTCTCCCGCTCAGCTCTGGGCTCTCGTCTGCACCAGGCAGCCAAAGCAAAGGTGTGATTTCAAATGGGTTTAACTAAGCCAGCACAAATTTCTCATGAATGCAAGACTTCAGAAAAATCTATTCGACTGCTGACAAATGTATATGTTCACATAGGGAAAATTGCTGATCGGTGGGCTGCAAATGGGTGCAGGATTTCACCCAAAGACTAAAAAAGTATGCAAGGCATTGAAAATAAAATAGTCAATAATACATTGAATTTAATGTGATTCATTGTCATTGCATGCAGAGAATAGTATTCATTTTCATGTGGAAATCAATGAAAACCTTCACTTTTTATATTTCCCTGAAAGGTCATAGTTTCCAGACTGGTGTTGTGTACAGATAAAGGGTCCTGTCTCTGGAGTCAGGGTCTGTCCCTGGATGCGTAGGGGCCTCGCTCAGCCGCTCTATAACATATCTCAGATGCAAGCCCTACACAGTCATGAAGTAATATAAACATGTGAGCTTTCTAATAGATACTTAACAGAGGAAGTATTGTAGTTACTGATTTAAAAAGAAGACAATATTCTGATTACATGTACAGTACAGCGGTGAAGTGATTTTATACAGTACATGCGGGGACTTTGGCTTAAATTTGAGGATGAGATATTTATTGCTTGTACAGTTGTGTGATAAATTATTGGCAAGTAGAAGCACAGATGGCTTTCCCTCATCACATGCCACAAATTATCTGGGAATTTGTCATTTTAAAAATAACTCTGGAACAAGTGCCAAGCTGAGAGGGATATCAGTGTCTAATAAACAGAGATAAACACAGCAGTGCTCAAAACTAAAATATATTTGAATTAAACTATTAGGAGAGAGAACATATACAATTAGCAGCTATTCTGTAGCAGTACAAATGAGATACTGTATTTCGTCTGTCACTTTCTCATCAGGAAATTCAAATAATATTTTTGGTGCATATTTAAGCCCCTGTGGAGTTAATGGCTGGAATAGTCATGTTAGATTCTTATGTTACAGCTCCTAAAAAAAAAAAAAAAACACATACCGGAAGAAAGTTAAGCACAGTTATAGGCAGACAATTTTTTTTAACTGGTTTTCAAGGTGGTGACATGTTTAGTCCCTGAAGTGGCTGAGCTCCGGTGCAGCCGTCGCTCCTATTGTCTTCTCCAGCAACCGCGTGTGCTTCACAGCTTGGAAAGGCAAGATCCTGGCGCCGGCCGAAACACACAGGCAAAATTACGTCGTGTATCTCACCGCCACGGCTGCTTGCTCAAAACAGAGTATTTATTAGGCTGCAGCGTGTGGCTGGGCAGACTGGGCAGCCCTACGCTCTCCGCCGTGGTACAGAGATAAGGGAAGGAGCGGATTGCATTTGCTTATCGCTCACCCTCCTCCTCCTGAAGGGATGAAGGCTGCCATGTGTGAGTGAGGAGAGCCAGGGCCCCGCCGGCCGCCCCCCCGTCCCCCCGCCAGCCGTCACCTGTCCCAGCCCGTCC
>NW_010535360.1:10484-29580 GCF_000687285.1 Phaethon lepturus
TCTCACGCGCTTATATGGGCACGGCAGGATGGCATCTTGTGACGCCGAGCTGCTAAAAACAGCCCCGGCTCCCTTCGGCCCCTTCGTTCAAACAATGTCCTCCGGCCAGAGCAACCCGGAGAGCCTCTGACTGCAGCACAGCCTTGGACTTATTTCAAGGGAAATTAACCCGGAAACCCCTCCACGAGGCCGTGACCCTGAGCGTATGCCCCTGGAGCACCTAGGGATGAGCACTTCTCTGAACTACAAGTCCTTCTCCAAAGAGCAGCAAACCATGGATAACCTGGAGAAACAGCTGATTTGCCCCATCTGCCTGGAGATGTTCACCAAGCCTGTGGTGATCCTGCCCTGCCAGCACAACCTCTGTCGGAAGTGTGCCAGCGACATTTTCCAGGTAGGTTTCTTCCTGCAGAAAGCGTTGCTTCCCGAGCGGCACTTGCTGAAATGAACGGAAAAGCAGATTTTTACATGTTTCATTTTTACATGCTTTTCACAGTCAGTAAGACTGGGGGCGTGGGGGGTCAGGGGGGAGTGATTTAAAGCGAAAGTTGAGAGTCCTGGGGGCCGAGGCTGAGTTCGCAGCCTGTTAGCCAGGGCACATGGCCACATATGCAAGCGGGGGCACTGGCCCCCCAGCCTGCAGTGACTGGGCCCTTTCCTGGGGTCAGCTGGCTGGAGCTACCCTCTCCTTCGACATACTGACAACTGGTTTGCTCCAAGTGTTTTCACCCCAGTGCTTTTGAAAGAGGTTTTCATGGTTTTTCATGGCCTTACTCACCTCTCCTTGGGCTGCTTGGCAAGAGCAGGCCTCCAACCCCTACCTGCCGACCAGGGGAGGCACAACCGTGGCGTCGGGAGGCCGCTTTCGCTGTCCCTCCTGCAGGCACGAAGTCGTCCTCGACCGGCACGGCGTCTACGGGCTGCAGAGGAACCTGCTGGTGGAGAACATCATCGACATCTACAAGCAGGAGTCCACAAGGTAACGAGTGAATGTGTGCCCTTCAGAGGAGGTTTGTCACAAAAGCAGACGTGTCTTAGGAAACTGGTGGCCTTTGGTCTTTCTGTTTGGCACCCGTGAGGTTGATTTAGTTGTTTTCTCTCTTGGAAATACAGAAAGGGATCATGCTGCCATGCATGCCTGTCTGTTTGCTGTGCAATGAAGTCAGCTCCCACTGAGCACAGAAAACCATATCCAAATAGATGCTGAATTTCCCCGCTTCCACTTACAGCAGAGGATTGTGCTGTGCTTATTCACACGAGCAACACTTACCCATGCAAGCAAAGCCCTTGAGGTCAGCGTGGCTACTCACATGAATAAGGGAAAAGTAGCTAAGTTCACATTGTTTATTTTAAAAACAGTTCAGATTATTCTTGTTTGACTTTACCCTGGGTGTTCTCATGCTAAAAAAGGAAAAGAAATTTCAAATCTTGTTAGAAAATCCTGAGAGACAGACAGCGCAAACAAGAAGAAAACTGAATTTCATACAGAAGATATCCTGCATCATAATGTCAAATCAAAACTCAATAAAAAGAAATCTCCATTCCTGTCAGCTTGGGATGTAAACTCAAGAAATCAAGTCTTATTTAGGACTCCATAAAAGAGAAAGAATAGCCAGAAATAGTATATATCAGCGCTGTGTAGGGTCTACACAAGAATCAGGACCCCAGGGCAGAAGAATGGGTTAATCCTAAAAAGTAAGATTACTCCTGAATGTTAACTGCCTGCATAGGGTGTGTAATGAATCCAGCAATAGAAAAATGTTGCGTTCTCGTCTCTCTTGCCCTGGGGTGGGGCAGACACACGGTATCACCTTAGGGAACTTAGTAGGGGGGAAGCTAAGCCTGGTCCCAGGCTGCCAAGCAAGCAGCTCTCACCCAGGCAAGCTGCCTATTGTCACCAGGGTGCATCCGTAGGGCCAGTTTTGTATGGCAGGGTGTTTTGTACACCTGAAAGAAGGTGTAATCCTGGCCATGCTCCCTGACAGTCTTCCCATCCCAACAAGGAGCTAGCTTTCACAGGGACAATGAGGTGGCATCACTGGAGAAGGTGGCCACAAGTGTCAGAGCCTGGCACCTTGCGTGGCTTAGGACACTTCTACCCTCCTCCGGCAGAGGAGGACAGTCACCAGCAGAGAGGACATTTTGGAGCCCAGCGGTGGCTTTGGCTATTCTCTGTCATTTGAGTCCCTTCAAGGACTGTTGTATCTGGGCATAGGTTGGAGCTCCAAAGCGTCGGAGAGCACGAAGTTGGCTTAAAATTGTCCTTTCTGCTGCCCTTCATGCTCAGTGCCAAGGGGAGGTCAGCTGCCCTTGTGTGTGTCATTGATACCCAAATATTATTTTAGTCAGGAAAAACTCTGAGGAAATGAAGCAGCAAAGCTACAGTGGTGGACTTTGCTTTTGACCAAATAAGCTGGACATGTGTGGCTTTATGTGTGTCTTGGTTTTGTTTATTTTTTTCAGCTCACAGTTGTATTTAACTTAAAAAGAAATGCAGCTCCTTTTCCCATGTAGTTCATGGGCAATTGGAACAAAATAGCAGTTAAACAGAAATGGAAGAAATTTAATAGATTTTTTTTTAATTCCAGAAAAGTAAAACACAACATGATGAATAAAAGGGGACAATAGAAAAAAATAAAAATATGAACATATATTTGCTTAGATATTTGTCCAAAAGGATCATTTATTTAGTCTGTTAAGGTACTAATTTAACCTTCATGTATGTCCTTAAAATGCAAGTTATCATTAGGGTTACGTAGCAGCAGCAATGCATAGAAGCATTATCTAAAGTATTTGGCACTTTGTAGGCCTCAATGCCTACCTCCCTCCGCCTAACATTCCTCAGGCTCCCATGAGAATGTGAGCAAGATCTGCCATGGCTTTACCCCGTGCTGTCCCACTGAAACCAAAAAGTCATGGGAAATCAAGTTTTCTCTGCTTCTTCCTTTTGGACCAGACTCTTCCAAACTGAGGGCTGGGGTCTGGCAGAAGTACATAAGAAGAAGGGTGAGATGTGACCTTTGCATCCTTGTTTCTTCCCGAGACAACCCTTCAAACTGGCAGCACCTGTTATTTCCAGACAGGAGTCTCTTCCCCTAAGTCCTCCTGTGGGTATAATTCACCATAACTGTGAATGCCAGAGTGATGCCAGCTCCCAGCTGCTTTTCACCTGAACTTAGGAGAGTGAGGGGAATTCAGCCAGGTAACAAGCTTTGTCTCCTGCTTCGGAGACAAATATTTTTTAAAATTTGAGTTTCTATTTGAATTAAGGAATTGGTTGTTTTTAAATAAAAGCTGGGGCAGGAGCTGGGCTATGAAGTTGGGAGGGTCTGTCCAAGCCTTCACATGCAGCCCCTCCTATTCCTAAAAATCACATCATATGGTCTTTTATCCCATTGCTCATCAAATTCCGGCTGATGGCAGAGTAGGTTGTTGCCCAATTTAGAATCTATTAGCAACACAAGGAAAGAAATCTTCAAGCAGGACATGATTCTTACAAAGCTTTAAAGGAGGGCAAAGGACTGAACCCAGTGGAAATAGAGTTGGCTAAAATATTAAACCAATGTTTGAAAATCTGTAGGCCACTGATTACCTGAACTATCTGAGGAACATCAGGGTGCCTGCTGCCACCAGGAAAGGGTAGCAACAGGAGGCTGTAACCTCTCACAAGCCCTGGCAGCCTCTAACGAGCTTAGCCAGATATTCCTGATCACAAAGTGCTTTGGGCTTTGTTACCAGCTGAATCCCGACCGGAGAGGGTCAAGTGCTGTTTCTGCCTTGCACCTACCAGGGAGAGCCCTAGGTACAGGCTGTCCCTGCAGCCCCGAGCACAGATGGAGCAGTGTGTGCAGCAGTGTGCGCAGCAGGGACCAGGCGCTGTGCTGAGGGCAGCGTGCGTTGGCTCTGCCACAGTGGTGACATGCTGCAGGATGGAGTAGTCAGCGCCACCAAGAGCAGCTATCTCTGACACCTCAGAGGTCTCAGTCAGAGCTCCCAAGGGAGCACACGGTTCTCCAGGATGGGCTGCCGGGATGCCTGGGGATCTCAGGATCGGCAGGGCTGGGGAGATGGGCTCCCTGCCCACACATCTCTAACCAAGAGAGCTGCAGGAGGAGCTCCACAGACTGTGCAGTGAAAGAGATAAGGAGAGAGACCACTTGGATCGTCTCCAGCTCCCCACAGAGACAAAGCCCCAAGCTCACCTGCACCAATGGTTTTCTTGGGCCAGGCATTCACGACAGTACTAGTGTAATGGAGTTTCAGGAATCCTTATGTCCATATGAACTTTTTTGGTCTTCTAATTTTTCAAGACCCATTTCTACCATGGGTATTGATGGGCTTTTCACTGCTTTTAGGGGAGTCCATCATTGAGGTTGATTTTCAAGGATCATTTCATCCAAGCTCAAGAAAGGTCCATCCCCACGTACAGGAACTCAAGCAATGGTGGCAGGATAATGCATTGATTAAAAAAAAAAAAAAAATCACATCATTAAAAAAGAAGCAAAAATAAGGTGGACAGGTGACTCAGGAATATTTTGAGACACTGTCCAGCATGTACAGATGGAGTTAGGAAAACCAAAGGCCACCTGGAACTGAATCTGGTGAGGGACATGAAGGCTAACAAGAAGAGCTTCTACAGGTACATCAGCAGCAAAAGGAATATTAGGGAAAGTGTGGGTCCACTGCTATATGGAGCAGGGACTCCTGTGACATAGAAAGGACATAGAAAAGGCCAAGGCATTCAATGCTTTCTTCACCTCCATCTTTACTGGTAAGATCGGTCTTCAGGAATCCCAGGTCCCTGAGACCAGTGGAAAAGTCTACAGCAAGGAAAATTTACCCTTGGGGGAAGGGGATCAGGTTAGGGAATATTAAAAAAAGCAGACATCCTGATAAGAGGCACCCATGAGTGGTGAGGGAGCTGGCTGATGTCATTGCAAGGCCACTCCCAATAATCTTTGAAACATTGTGATAATTGGGATAGTTTTCTGAGGACTGGACTGGAAGAAAGCAAATGTTGCTCCAATCTTCAAGCAGTGCAAAGTGGGAAACTACAGGCTGGTCATCCTCACACTCTTGAGCAAAATTGTTTGAGCAAACCCTCCTGGAAACCATTTTCATACATATAAAATGCAAGAAGGTGATTAGAAATAATCATCATGGTTTTATAAAGGGGAAATCATGCCTGACCAACCTCATACCATCCTCATAGCCTTTTATAGTGAGATGACTAACTCAAAGAATGAGAGGAGAGCAGTGGATGTTGTTTATCTAGACTTTCTGATAAGACATAAGAGAAGATGATCAGACACTGTGTCCTGTAACATCTTTATTGACAAACTGATGAAATAAGGTCTACTGTGGACAGTGGACAGTGAAGTGGACTGAAAACTGGCTGAATTGCCAGACTCAAAGGGTTATGGTGAGCAGCATGAAGTCAGATGGCAACCAATGATCAGTGGTTTATTGCCCAAGATTGATACTGGGACCAATACAGTTTAATATCTTCACTGGAAGTGCTAAAAACCCAGGTAGACGTGGCACTTCAGGACATGGTTTAGTGTGCATAGTGGTGTTGGGTTGATGGTTGGACTTGATGACCTTAAAGGTTTTTTTCAACCTTAATGATTCTGTGATTCTGTGATTCTGTAATGACCTAACTGTGCCTCATACAGTCATACAGATTTTGTCCCCTGACCAGGTGCAGGCACTAGGTGATGTGATGGTACAGGAAGGACTACAGCTATCTTAGGGTCTTCAGTAAAAACACTATCAAAGTTGGAATCAGGATTTCAGTACAGACATTTCTGGATTTTTAAAAATCCTAAGAAAAACATGCTTTCTAATAAAACAGCAGTTTTCCTAAGGTCTTACTATATCCTTAATTAAGGTGTGCTCTTTTATGTGCCCAGCAACTTTGCACTTCCTCACCAAATCACGGAATCACAGAATGGCTGAGATTGGATGGGACCCCTGGAGGTCAAGCCAGTTGCCCAGGACCATGTCTGGACAGCTTTTGAGTATCTCCAAGAAAGGAGACTCCACAACCTCCTTGGGCAACCTGTGCCAGTGCTCAGTCACCCTCACAGTAAAAAAGCGTTTCCTGATGTTCAGAGGGAACCTCCTGTGTTTCAGTTTGTGCCCACTGCCTCTGGTCCTGGCACTGGGTGTCACTGAAAAGAGCCTGGCTCCATCCTCATCACACCCTCCATTCAGGTATTTAGATAACTGAAGGTATTGATAAGATCAAGGTTATTGTTAAGATCCCCTTGAACCTTCTCTTATGCAGGCTGAAAGTCTCAGCTCTCTCAGCCTTTCCTCACAGGAGACATGCTCTAGACCCTTAATCGTCTTCAGGACCTTTTCCTGGGCTCTCTCCAGTATGTCTGTGTGTATCCTGTACTGGGGAGCCTAGAACTGGACCCCATAAGGTGTGGCCTTACCAGTGCTGAGAATCCTTCTCTCCAGAAAACATGAACAGCACTCCACACATTAAGGTTCAAATCTAATTTTAATGGAAGAGAATAAGCCTGTGGCAATCAAACGTAGGCTTGGCATCTCAAAGAGCGGAGTCAGAGAATGAGAGCACAAAGTTATTTCAGCAACCTGTTGCTGCTTTGGTCACACGCACATCTGTGATGAATCTTTTCTTCTGCTAAAGCCATGCTGTCATTTTCCTATCAGTTACTCTTTAATCTCCTGTTTTAGGAGCAGCAACCGTTTTAAACTTAGAGGTTGTGTTTTGGCCTTTGTTACACCAGCATAGACCTAGAGGGTCCCCTCTGAAGTCAGGGAATGTTGTGCTAGAAATGTCTCCTTCTGCACAGCTTAGGAAGGAGACTGTAGATCTGTTTACTTCTAGTCTTCTGTCACTGTCTTCAGGACCCGACTAGTTCAGGGAGTTCTGCCAGGTTTCTTCCAGCTCTTTGCGGCACCTTTGAAGGTTGGCTACTTCTGGGTGAACTTGCTTGACACCATCACCTTTTAGTCCTGTGCGATGTGCCTTTCATGCTAGTGGCACCATTCCAGTGTTAAATAACATTTTAGTAGTTTCTGGTTCTGGTCTTGTAAATATTTGCAGGAAGAGCAGCTATTTCAGGCTTAATTAATCACTTTGAAATTAATTGTCTGTTATTGCCCTCACATGTGGGCCCTCCCACTATAATATGAATATGTTAGGGGCTGTTTGCAGTCAACTGCAAACAATGTAAAACATTTTTTATAGTGGAGACACACCTCTTTTGGCTAGCATTGAAATGATGATGGATGTGATGTACTGAGACCCTTATGTAAATGTATGCTGGAAATCTGACCCAAATAATACAGGCTTCTTCAGAATCGTCCATCTTGTTTTATCCTGGTGTATCATGTTATATTGCAGATTACAGATTTTCCTTATGAACCCTTTAAATTCCAGTGCCCTCCTGAAATTAAAAAATATGAATTCATGAGATTTTCTTTGTTGCTTGATCCTTTTTAAAATGCATCTAATTGATGACATTCCATTCCCTTCAAAAGGGAAAACCTGTACTTTGTCATTAAAAAATAAATGCCATGTCTACTCTATCAAACTGTATAGAAAAACTCTATTGTAATATAATCTAAAATAATGATTTTTCCATACATTTTAAAACTTGAGTAGAATGACTGGTTGCCTCCTTACTACAGAGCTCTGTAGAACAGCTTTAAAAAAAATATTTCCAGGTAATTACATTAAATTTTATAGCTCTGGAAAATATTTTCTATCTAATGATGAAAAGATACTTTTATATAATGCCATTGCTCCACTTGCTACAGGTCATAGTCATACTTCTCCTTACAAATGGTAACAGAAGGGGATAATGGCTTATGTTGCAAATAATATTTAAAGTTGCCACAGTAGGAGGGGCAACATTTGGAGGCTTGAACCCCCAGGCACACTCCCTCCATCAACCTACTGACCCTGTCATCCGGTACCACATCCTCACGCACTCACATGCTTGCCGCAGATGTGCTCAGGGTGCTAAGCCTGAAGCATGGGCTCAGAAAAGCATCAGCCTGCCCACAAGGACTCGACCAGAGCTTTCACTTACACTTGGGGAAATCAGTTAAGTAGCTCATTTAAAGGAAGCTACAACTAAATTAGTTCCTAAAATAGCAGGGATTGACTTGTATGTATATGGCTGAATCATTCTGGTGAAGAGAAGGTCAGGACTGAGCTATAATCTGGTGACAGCTGGCTTAGCACAGGAGAGGAACGCTTCTTGTGTAACCCATGCCCTTGCTGATGGGTACAATCAAGTTACCTACTGTTAAACACTTAGATTAGACACTGTACAAGCTAAACATGGGCCATGCGGCTAAAATTAATTTGTGTGAGACCGTATTTTGGTTGCTGGCCTAGTGTAAAGGCCGTAAGGACCCAGTCCTGTTTGATATTGCCAGTCCTGACCTGGGCCTCACAAAGCTCACCAGCAGAGATATAAAGTTAAGGGCATACCTAAAACTCTTGCTTCCAATTAGTCCCCTGCATAAGAGCTTTGCTGCATTAAGGCCAAGAGCCCATGATGAACCCAAAAGGAATTACATGTGTTTCATATTTCAAACAGATGTTAGGTAACATGCTAATTAAAGTACAGGAGTAGTCTGAGATCAGTCTTGGTGAGGTTATTTACATTTTTAAATATGAGTGAGGGTTCAGTCACACTCCCAGCTGGAATCCCCGTATGAAGTCATGTTGCTATATTGTCATTACACCCTGTTGTGTCAAGACATTAAACTGTTCCGCTCTCTATTTAGTCATCCCGTGTAGCAGGTTTAAGGTTATGCTGAGTATGCAGGTCAGCCTTGGACACTGCTATACGAATGTACCGTATTTCATGCTGATACCTTAAGTGTTGTCATTAGAAACTCCTGAGCACCAAGTTTGTTTTAAACTTGTTTTCTTTTGCAGACCCGAAAGGAAGTGTGACCAGCCAATGTGTGAAGAGCACGAAGATGAAAGAATTAATATATATTGTTTGAACTGTGAAATGCCCACCTGCTCCCTGTGCAAAGTCTTTGGTGCCCACAAAGACTGTCAAGTTGCTCCTCTCACAAACGTTTACCAGCGACAGAAGGTAAATATCTTTTTGTATCTCATAGTCCTCCCAGCAACTGACAGGACTGTTGACAGGAAAGTATTCCCATGGGCTTCCTGCGAGTTTCCAAATGGACCTAGGGGTGCCTTTGCCATTCCTGTGTGTGAGTGAAAGGCTCACACAAATCTGTAGGAACTGTTTAGAAACACAGGGAAATAAATTTATGAAAAATCACACAGAAAGATATCACAGTGTCTCAATTTTTGCTAGTATAGTGAGTAAACATTTTAGACAGCGACTGATGTGAAGCTGAGGATCTCTCTTTTGAGGTTCCTGATCTCTTCCAGTGCTTTTGATCAGAAGAACAAGTGGGATTTCCAACACATGAACTGGAAAGAGAACAGATCATTACAAATCAAATAGTTAACTATCAGGTACTTTTGCCTTGAAGCATCCCATTTTTAAGAAAAGTTAAATGAAAAATCTCCTACTGCAAGTGAATGCAGGAATATTCAATAGTTGGCAGCACAGGATGTACCTAACATCCCCTGCCCTTGCTGTCACCAGTAAAAGACTTGTTTATTTTTAATACAGTATTAATTTAAAACCTGACTCACTGGGTTATCCTCCTGAGATAAACAGCTCATTTTTCTGGAGGGCCCCAGTGGGGCAAGCAATCAGACAGGCCAAATTTGCAATACCAGCCTCTAACTTTGTCACACAATTGCTTGTGTGTGGAAACTACAAATGGGAAGTCACTTTAGGAAAGTAATTACAAACATCCTTTTCAATCAAAAAAGGAGGGAGAACGAGGAGAAGTTTCTTGGACCGAATCTGTGCCACTGATCGCTCCCTTTGCATGTAGATTTGCAAGCAGTGGTTTCCTTCCCAGCGTGCTTGCAGAAAGGGGCTGTCAAGCCCAAGACTGGAGGCATAACCCAGAGACTGCAGGATCCTTCAGAAAGCTGTGGAGGCCACAGACATGGTTTCCTCTGTCACTGCAGGCATGTGCCAAGGGCCCTTCGCCCTCCCCAGCACCCTCACCAAGTTCCCTAGGGACTAGCTTCTCTGTCTCTACTCTCTTAAGGATACCTCACAGTCAGCCCCCTCCCCACACTCAGGCCATTTCCTTCTTCCACTTGTTTCCCTCCTGCTCGTGGCTCAGCCTCCACCTTCTCCTCCCCCTTTTCTCCCTTCCCCTCTCACCACAGCCCCAGCCCTACTGCCCTCATGCCAGGGGCTCTGTAGCACCCTGGTCCCTCCAGGTCCATTGGGCCACCTCTTCTTCTCTCCAGAGCCAAGAGCTACAGTCCCCAGGGAAATACCACAGTGGTGTGGCTAGAGCCAGACACAGAAAAACCCAACCCCTCAAGAGACAGAGTCTTTTCTGTCAAGAAACCCAGTGGGAATATTTTGGGGCTGTTGAAACATAGCACTTCAAACAAAAGCATCTAGAAGGGCCTCCTAGAACAAAGTGCTTCCTCCTTTCAAAACCGCAGCTGCTTCTCCATAGAAAGTTTCAAATTATCCATGTTTTCATAGTGTTTTGGGAGAGGAAACAAATGTCAAAGTACTAGCAGGTAACTTGTGGGCAGGTAAAGCTCCAAGTTTCCTTGGTTCTGATGGAAAGAAGAGCTAATACCCTGGTATGGCTCATTCGTCCTCTGCTCCCCACAGTTAGATGTGATACCCTGAAGTGGGACAGTGTCTAACCCCCTTCCTGCTTGCTCTTTCCTTCCTGCCTAGTCTGAGCTGAGTGATGGCATTGCAGTCCTGGTGGGGACCAACGACAGGGTGCAAGGGATAGTCACACAGCTGGAGGAGACCTGCAAGACAGTTGAGGTAGGTACCACCCCTTTAAATGCAGTTATTTCAGTGTGAAGCCACATCTTTTAAACTGCTGGTAGTGACCATTCTTTAACAGACCTCACTTTACCGAAATGCATTCCCACATCATTTTGCTAAACCATTACCTGCGGCTTTGTTCAGTATCAGCTGTACCACCTCAACCGAAGGATGCGTCCTGCTCGGCACCCTGCCTCTGACATAGACCATGTGGTTGAGCACAAAGAGAAAGGATAATCCATATCAGTACAACTCGCTCAGCATTTTTAGTTGTATAGGATATCACTGAAGTTAAAAGCAGATCCAACAAAATGCCATCAACTCACAGTTCATTTAGCATCTAAGATCAGGTAATAAATCTGTAAAAGACACTATTAGCCTAAGGTCTGACCGGTCCTGTGAACCGAGCCTTAGTCTCAGCCACAGGGTAGCCATAGCTCCCACGTATGTCAGTGACCTCTGTATTTGGTTGCTTTGCCTCCTGTGCAGAAGGTGTTATTTAATAAACTCATGTTGCCCTTTAAGGAGTCTTATTTTGTTGCTCATGGGAGGGAAGAGTTTGGGTTCTTACTGTAAGTCTGAATTTTCAGGTAAAGGTTTTACTCTGATGGAGCTGGAATTAATTTTGTGTCATTCAATACCAAAAGTGGCTTTCATTTCCTCCAAAAGGTTTGCACTAACAAAGCAAACACAAATATCAGCTCTGACCAATTTGAGCATCACAGTGCAATAGGCTGAAAGGAACTCATATGAATTGATTTTATGATCAGAGTTTGATGAAGCATCTAGTGAAGGAGTTGCATCCCTCTCAGCCCAATTAGAATTATATTGACCATTCAGAGCTGGAGCAGAAAAGAGAAACTGCAGAGAAAAAGAAGTTAATCCAAAATGTATAGATTCTAACTGGTAAGAAAATTTGATTCCACAATCTATGTACACAATTGCCCAAGACTCCTATCTCCTCAGAAAAAGGAAGATCAGAAAATGTCCAAGTTTGGTTCAAAGAACATAAAACCATTAGCCCAAATAAATGAGAGAGCACATTAGCAGCAGTCAGAACTTTGTAGTCAAGAAACCTTCACATTGCAAGAATGAAATTGGCTGCTATCAGGATTTTGCAGACAGAAACAAGCCTTTCATGCAGGTTAACTGCAGAAATTTGAATAACACAAAAGCAAAAGCCTATACTCATTTAAGTTGAACTAGCTGAACCAGAAACAAAACTTCAAACATCTAGTCTGAAGTATGGAGAAAACATTGTGCTAAAAATACCTTAATAAATAAAACAGTTTCTGAAACTAGATTCCTCAGAGTCATCTACTCAGTTTAAAGTCTAACCTTTAAACTTGAAGCCGAAAGAAAGGGCAGCCATTTTACCTTCAGATGTCTTAACAGGCTTTTCACCTTTAAAGTCAAAGATTGCAGAAAATAGATCTTAGAGTTTACCTTGGCACTCCTATGTCACATTTCAAGCAAATCACATTTCCTACCATACAACAGCTTTGTCTGAATTGATATCAGTTTGTCCTTGAAGATGAAAAGCTACAGCTGGAGCTGAGAAATGTACACACATGGAAATAACGCTTATAATCGAGGATTGCCTCTTCTCTCTGCTCAATGTTTTGCAGAGAACAATAAATATCTGCTTTAGCAGAAAATACATGATCATTTTCCTTTTAGCCGGAGTAAGCAATAGCCTACAGTTCTCTGTTTAGCTATTGCTCTGATCCAAGCCTAAAAAAGCACAAAAACAAACAAAAAATTTTATTAATACTTGTATAGTTCTTAACTGTTTAAAAGGTAGTCCAAATTCACATATTATGCCGAAAATAAAAAATGGTATATAAAATGCTAAATATGGGAAAACAATAATAAATAATTAAGTACTGTTTATTCCTGCAAACAATAAGAGTCAAATAATGAAGGAGAAATTACAGTGTTTCTTTCAAAAGCTGATAGTGTAGGACAGTCAATACAGATACTTCAGAACAAGCAGTGCAACTCGTGCACAGTGGCAAGGACTGCTTTCTTTTTGCTGTAGCCGTGCTTTAAAAAAAAAAAAAAAAGGCTGAGAACTTTTTAGAATGGAAAGTCATGTATTTGTTAACCTTTTTCATTACTCAGAATCTGATTAGGGTAATTCTATCAGGCAGAGACTTCATGTGGGAACATTTTATACAGAAAGATAGTATTTCAGAAATATTTCAGCATTTGCAGTTAGGAACTTATTTTGCACTCTCACTCTTGAGATTCACAAGTCTGTGATATCTGCTGGCAGGAAATACTATATATTAGAGCTTAGAGATGGGGAAGGACCTCTCAAGGTACCCTGTTATCATTCTCTTGCTCTTCTTCCCCAAACGCTTGTTCTGTGTCAAATGGCAAAGATAGCACACACGTGTCCTGAAATTAAGCTTGTTTTACAAGTGATCTGAATGACGTTTCAGAGGAGGTCATTGTAGGCTAAACTGAAGAGGAGTGTGGAGCAAGTGGAAGTGCAGGAAACTGGGAGAAAGCTAGAGGAAGGAGTGAAAGAGGAGAGGAAGATTATTCGAGGTCTGAACAATAGAATGACACTCAGGAACCGTGATTCACTTGATTCAAAAGCTTCCTTATCCCCACCCTATAATTCACTAATCAGGAATTTCTGGGAAGTGGCAGGGACCTCCAGAAGGGCAGGACAAGCCTGCACCCTGCAAAGAGTTTTAAATTAGGAGTGCCTGTTTAGCCTAGTCTTCCTCATTGGGAAGCAGGGGTGGATACTTGGATCAACCCAACAAGATCTATATTTGCTCCCCACTCCTCGATGTAGACAGTGATTTTTGGCCACACATTCATCTTTGAAAGGCTTTCTCCTTTGAACAATACAGAGCAGACTGTCACCACTTGTAGGAGAGAGCTCTGGCTGAAAGTCAAGAAAAAAGTTGGATTCTCTCTGGCCAAGTGCTATGAATAATCAGTCTTATCACTTCCAAAAGTACCATGGGACTTGTTAATAATCCTGTGCTGCCAGGATCTCAGCATTATGCCTCAAGGGACGAAGATGAGGAATTGATTCAGCCTCAGTTCCTAAGAAAGAGTTTTGAATAATCACCATCATCCACAACTAGATATAACCACAATAAGGTTATGCCCATCTGTGTGCCCTGGGGCACAGAGATGACTCAAGTACTTCTATTTGGTAGACCTCAGACATTATAGATAACCTGTCTCTGATTTCCTCCCCATAAATCCTCCTTTGCAAGTGCAGTGTGTTCTTGTTAGAGAGCACTCAATGAAGCAGTCATCAAACCCATGCTCCTTACTCAGTGGAATACACGACGTTGTCTGGTTGGAGGGACAATAAAAGTGTCTCAAAAACTGATGTGAAAATCAGTGTCTGAAGGTAGGGCTGGAACCTGGTTCCTCTTTCTTGTCTCTGTGCTTTGTCACACACCATCTTCGTGGAACCTTTACCTCATTCAGCGCACAGTAAATGGAAAATAATAGACACTTACTGTCAAAATAGAGTCTAAGAGTGTGTATGTGAAAATCAAACCTAGCCAGGATAGTTCCAGGTTCTCTGGTAGAAAAAGAAATTTCTCCAGAGCTGATTTGAGATGATCGCTCATTTAGAAACCATTCTGTTCATGCAAATGAACCCAACTGCTAATATGGTGAGGGTTTTTACTCTTTTCTGCAGGCTTTGATGTATCACTACAGACATCGAAAATACCTTTCACAATTTTTTAGCAGACTGGCAAGTTATACAATAACCTGTTTGGGGGTTTTCAGTGGCTTGAAACTCAGAGTTTGAGAACAGTTTTAAAACTTTTGTTCCAATAGCTTGGACTTTGAAAATTATAAAAGTCTCCGGGGTCATTCAGAATCCTTTGCAGTGTTCAGAAAGAGGAATTTCTTTGATGAAAATGCTTCCAAGTAACTGTAAAAATAGAAACTCTTTTAAGAACCTAACATCTTTAACATAAACCAAATGATTCACAGGAATGCTGCAGACGACAGAAAGAGCAGCTGTGTGAAAAATTTGATTATCTCTATTCTGTACTGGAAGAAAGAAAAAATGAGATGACACAAATAATCACTAGAACCCAGGAGGAGAAACTGGAACATGTCCGCTCCCTGATGAAGAAGTATGCGGATCATTTGGAAGCTGTATCGAAGCTGGTTGAATCAGGAATCCAGTTCATGGAAGAGCCAGAAATGGCTGTGTTTTTGCAGGTATAAAGTCTATAAATGGAGATAGAAAAAGAATGATGGGTTTATCAAAATACTATTTAAGCATTTCTTGATTTTAGGCACATTCAGAGTTTGGTCATCTTTGAGTGAACATTTACACAAACTCATTTTTTAAACACTTGCATCAGCACAGACAAATGACTAGTCTTCTTGTGAATAGTATCCAAACCAAGAACGTGAGTATTTGCTATTTGCACCAAAATCTACTACCCTGTGTATGAATTTCTGGTCCCCAAAGAAGAAACACGAATTTTAACACTTTCCAACATATATTTATTGTCCCATCACTATAATACATATGTATATGAAATTCAGTGAGTTATGGATTTCATATGCATATTGACAGAGTGACTAATTTCCCAAGAATAAATATTTATGTTCTAAGTCACATTTTTATGGCTTTACTTAATTTTTTTCCCCTTCTGTTTTCTTACTATAAACTTAGGAGAGCTGATTAGGAAACCATTAGCAGTTTGTACACTGAATTAATTAGTGTAGAATTTCTGTCCTGCAAGTTTACTATTCCTCTATATTCAAGGCTGGAAAGGTGTTTTCTAAAAAAAACACCTTTATTTTCATCAAAGAATTCCCTTTGAAGAGTACAATATTTTTTCCAGACAAATAAAATTTTGTGTTTCCAGAAGTATGCCCTTACGGACACTCAAAGATACAGTTACTGTGACTAAAGATGGCAACGGAACAATTGCTTTTCACCACAAACACACAAAAAAAAAGCAAAAATATTTCCATTTAATTTTTGTAGAAATTGTACATATTTCCTATCATATTCAGATTTTAATTAAAAAGTCTTCAATGTACTTAAAGGTTTACTCAGCCGTATACTAATTACCACCCAAATTTGATCTCATTTATAGATCTCATGGTTGCCATTTATGAGATCCATATTAATGTGTTTAGAAGCAGCCAGTGTAAGAATTAAATCTCAATGCATAAAATCTCTGAAAAAATGGAACCATTTAAGAAGTCAGTTATTTCCTTTTTGTTTTCACAGAATGCCAAAACATTGCTACAAAAGTAAGTATTTAAACTTGAGACTCTCTATCTTTATAATGAATTACAAATTACAACTGTATCTGCAAATCCAAATGCCAATAACCAATCTCTCTGTTTTAGAATTACTGAAGCATCTAAAGGATTTCAAATGGAAAAAATAGAGGATGGGTATGAAAATATGAACCAATTCACAGTGAACCTCAGTAGAGAAGAGAAGATAATCCGAGAAATTGATTTTGACAGAGGTATATCATTTATTTCACCTAAACTACTTTCTTAAATTGCAGCTGTGTGTAATTTACATGATGATACTGAGTAGGAAAACTTGAATAAGATATTTCTCTCCATCCCAAAGTGTAACTAGACCATCTTGTACCAATTATAATCAAAAGCAAAATCCATCACAGTCAAAACTCACATAACCTGTTGACACCATTAATCTCAGTTTTTATGTGGCCTCGACACTTTCCCAAGCCCATGATTTTACTGACTCCTCATGTGAAGGGACCACAAAATTAAGCTTTTATCTCAGTCTGTAAAGTCCTTTGTTCCCTAAAAGATGTCATTATTGTATGACCTGTCTGGTCTAGATAGTCATTAAAGAAATAGAATGTTTACTATTAAAAGAAGTGTTTATGAAACATACTTCTTAAAATCTTTTAAAATAATAATTGATAAATTTAACAGAAACATAATCAAAATTCAAGATCACAGATTTATAAATGGAAGCAAAAAATTGTAATCTTTCATGCATTTAACATCTTTGTCATGTCATCTGTCATGACATCATAACTAAGCATGCTTTATATGTCTATATAATAATACAAAGTTGTAATTCTATATTTACCAAATTCACCTGAAACCTAGGCTCATCTATGCTTTACCTTACAGAGTAAGCCACAAGAAGTTAATGGAGATAGATGTTTCAAATAAGGATCTCTCCTATTAAAAGGCAGCAGTAATAGTCATCTGGATATCTCTAATTTTCTTGCTAGCACTGGCTTCTGCCAGTACATTTACATTTACCCTTATCAGCCCAGTTAAGTCTCATGCAGATGCCACCCATCGCTTACTCCCCTGCCACAATTTATACTTCAGAGTGCGTGTCTGCTGCCTGCGAGGGACCTTGCATGCCTGCTGTGCAGCTCTTGGTCTGTAGGTTGGGATCCATGAACTAGCTGTACTTGGCACAGGGACCCATGTAGCGGGCACAGCAGCTGTGACACCAGTCAACAGCAGAGGAGCAGGTGCCATCTCGCAGGGCCATGAACCTCCAGGGATTTGTCCTGGGAGTGACAATCCCTAGTCACAGTCTCATGCCCAGTTCATCCCTGCCATCAGCCACAGCTGCCACATCCCTGCTACGCATGTACCTCTGCCAGGATCGTGACCTCGAGCTCTAGACACACACACCCACCATGTGATGGGGAATGTGACACCCACCTCTTGGGGACAAGGCATTAGTAAGGGCTTTGGCAATCAGGAGTTCAGTCCTGCATTTGAAACTCCTACTACAGTCAGTGAGGTCCTCTGCAGCCAGGGGACTTGGAAGCAGAGATTCAGCACTCTGCTTACAGGAGTCCATTTGCCTGCAGAAACATTTCTCCATTATAAGGGCATTACTTAATTTGCAGATCTATATTCCTTCTACATACTCAGGCAGAACCACAATCTGTGCAAAACACGGAGCCAGTTTGTAGCTTGGGTTAGTCCATCCATCTCGGTTTACTTCTCTGAAGTGCTAGCATGGCTCTGAACAACATCCGACATTTGTGAGGATGAATAGTGTGATTATGCAAAAGAAAATGCATTGTTAGGGGGCTCCCTGTGGAAATGACCCAAGCCATGAATGCTGACAACAGGAAGTGTCAGATGATGCAAAAGCAATGATTTGACCAAGTTTGACAGTCTGGTTTTAGGGAGGTTGGTATCCCAAACCTCCAGTCATGTATTTCAAAGCACTGACTTTGTAAAGACCTATTATGATGGCTTCAACGGTGTTTAAAACAAACATAGACATAAAATTGCAAGATGGATTTTTTTCCTGTCAGATTGTGCCAAACCAAGTATCACAGAATCACAGAATCACAGAATCATTAAGGTTGAAGAAGATCTTTAAGATCATCAAGTCCAACCATCAACCCAACACCACCATGCCCACTAAACCATGTCCCCAACTGCCACATCTACATGTTTTTTTTAATACTTCCAGTGATGGTGATTCCACCATCTCCCTGGGCAGCCTGTTCCAATGCTTCACCACTGTATCAGTACAGAAATCTTTCCTAATATCTAGTCTAAACCTCCCCTGGTGCAATTTGAGGCCATTTACTCTTGTTCTATCATTAGTTACTTGGGAGAAGAGACCAACGCCCACCTCACCACAACCCCCTTTCAGGTAGTTGTAGAGAGCAATGAGGTCTCCCCTCAGCCTCCTCTTCTCCAGACTGAACAACTCCAGTTCCCGCAGCCACTTCTCATAAGACTTGTCCTCCAGACCCCTCATCAGCTTCGTTGCCCTTCTTTGGACACAATCCAGCACCTCAACGTCCTTCTTGTAGTGAGGGGCCCAAAACCGAACACAGGATTCAAGGTGCGGCCAGTGCCAAGTACAGGGGCACGATCATCTCCCTACTCCTGCTGGCCACACTACTTCTGATATAGGCCAGGACGCTGTTGGCCTTCTTGGCCACCTGGGCACACTGCCGGCTCATATTCAGCCGGCTGTCAACCAGCACCCCCAGGGCAACACTGCTGGCTCATGTTCAGCTGGCTGTCAACCAGCACCCCCAGGTCCTTTTCCGCCAGGCAGCTCCCCAGCCACTCTTCCCAAAGCCTGTAGCATTGCATGGGGTTGTTGTGACCAAAGTGCAGGACCCAGCACTTGGCCTTGTTAGAACACAGAACACAGAACACAGAAACACTAGGTTGGAAAGGACCTT
>NW_010535361.1:0-10477 GCF_000687285.1 Phaethon lepturus
CGGAGCCTGCCCGGCTGCAGCGTGAGGTGGCCTCTGGCAGTCACCTGAGACGGTTTTCTTTCCAGGTGCGAGGGAACTGGGTCGGTGAAGCTTCTGCTTATACAGCGCATGGAATCGGGGAAGGATGTGTCCCGCTTCATGGGCGTCTTATGAAAGGGTCAGGTGAGCATGTGAAAGACAGCGCACACATACATGAAGAAGGTGGCTGCAAAACCTTAAAAGAGCCTTTGTAAAGAGCACACACCATCTAATGTATAAAAAGACCCAGGTGGTTCCCTGGGCAGGAGTGGCTTGCACTGGGAAAAGGAAATGTTATAACCCTTCCTGACGGGTAGGATTTACCCGCTCTGTGGAAAATAATTAGTGATGTGGCCCCCATGTGCCGGCCCTCGGGCACTGCTCGAGCCAGGCTAGCTCAGGAAGGGGTCCCAGTTCTGTTCCCACTATCCGCCCCCCGCCCCGGAGCCCTTCTGGACTCTGAGGCAGGCCAAAGAGTTTCACAGCCCAGGGCTACCCCATGCTGTAGTCCTCTCGGCAGCATTTCCCACAGCCTGCGTGGGGGTAATACCTTTGCCATACCTCATCACAGGTGAGATTTTTTGTTCCTAGACAGGAGCTGTCTCCTCAAACTTTCCTCTGTTTTGCCTCCCGATATGCAGACAGAGATGCAAATCCTTGCAGAGTCTCCTGCTGGATCTCCCAGGGGCTTATGTGGAAGATGGCAGTAATGCAGTGTAGTCCTCCTGCCAGGAATTTTAATCCCCTGTGATTCCATTGGTGATGGTGAAGACTTGGTTTATGGTTTTCACTTTGGCTGTGCTCCTCTCACAATGTACAGCAGAGGCATGTAAACATGTCCTGGACAACTCGCTGTTTTTGCAGGAAAATCTCAGGTCATCTGCTTTTGAACAGGTTTTGACTATTTCTTAAATAACAATTTCTTTCCAAGGAACTGTAACCGTAGCTACACAGCAGGTGACAGTTGTGCATCTCTAAAACAACTTCCTAGCAGGATTTCTCCATGCGCTTGGGGAGGAACCTCATCTAAGTAACTGCTGCAGCACTCAGCCTTCAAATTGCTTTTTGCAGTTGACGTCAGGATCCGGTGTTGCTGCTGAGATGTCAGCTGTAAGATGCTTATGCACTTCGGTGAGAGAAGGATATACCGCCTACAATTAAGAGAGAAATCTAAATGATTTTTAGAATCCAACTGAATATTAAACTTGGAGAAAGTGCAGATAAAATGCTGACAATGAGAACTTTAATCCTATTAACTTTATCACCTCTTAGCAAATTAGCTCAGTAGGTTTTAATAGCTGTTTAGCAATCTCCTTCTCTGCTCATATTCCTAATATGGGGAAAAGCCCATGTCCGCTGAGGCTGGGAGGCTCAAACACAAACATTCCTATAGGAGTTTACAACCAAATGGGAAGGAACGCTTGAATCTTGCTGGTTGCATATATACGGCAGCATGATTTGACCCAGTTTTATTGCTCAGAGTTGCTGCTTCTGGGAAAAACCAACCCAAATCTCCCTCTTGTTGTTTCATCTTTACAATAAAAAGCAAAGGCTTGGCATGCAGAGTACCAAGCCCGAAAATAAAACTACCAACATTTCATTTCTCTGCACAGCAGTTTTTCTCCCGAATTATTCCTCCCTGCAGGACCCTGAAAAGGAAAAGATGTACAGACATTCTCATCATCAGGCTCCTGAGAAAGAGTGAGGCTGTACGGTCGTTTTCTCCGCTTAGTGCCGGGAGGCCGTTACCTGCGTACGCACGGAGAGCCCTGCCCTGCAACTGTGCTCAGGCGAGACCATCTTTTGAAAGAAATCTTCTCTTTGGGTCTTTCCTTTATTTTTACTCTAGGCTTTCTACTACCCCAGTAAATGGCTATATATTCCTCATCTTCTGCTATATTTATCTGTAGGATAGAAATACAACCTGGGCAAGATTAACTTGATTTACTAATACAAAGCAAACCAACATATCCAAATGGCCAGATGCATCTTGTAGTCATCAGTTACAGCTTTTGAATTTTTCTGTGAAATAAATAGTGTGATATTTAGCCCCTGTATTTAGCTTTTTATCTGTTTCAAGCAATTTTAAAAGGAGGGGGTAGTTTATTTATTTGCACTCTCTGATAGAGAAATTGAAGTAGAAACAGATCGAATGTCTTATGCCAGTCTTATATTTGTGAGTCGTCCATGCAGTATCTGGTCTATCTACTTGTTCTGATTTTTTCCTTATTATTTACTAGAACATTTTAATGAATATCCACTGTATTACAGCAGATGCATTTGCTGTGTGCAAGTCTCTAGGCTTTTAAGAACACTCATAGCACAGGTTAATAATTTGATGTTTATTTGGTACAACATCATATCAAGTCCAGGTTTCCTTTACCATTGCTCCTCAATCTATAAATAAATAATAACCCTTCCTACTTTTTGTTTGAAATAGTTGACTCACTGTTCACATATGATGGACTAACTTGGTAATGAAATCAACGGCTACCTCGGGGTAACATTTAAATATTTTTATTGCTTCTGACGCTTAGGTAAATCAAGTAAGTCGGCCAGCCTCTCAGGATACTGTAACTGTTTACATTTAAAAAGTGATTCCACATCTTTGTCTAAGAGTCACATCTTTATTGATAGCAAGTCAACAGTAATTTTCTATTAATTTTTCTATCATCTCTTATTATTCATATCAGGAATAGACACCCATCAAAGGTAATACGTGGGAGAGTTTGGGGCTTACCCATTATAAATTTACACACATCACCAGTTACTCAAAAACTGAAGAGAAATCAGAGGTGTGAGTTCACCTGGTAATTGCGCAGGGTGCTCAGTCTGGTCCCTGGGAGCGTACCCATCCCTCCGCCGAGCAGCGAGGGGGGCCAGGCAGGTTACACCGAGCATCTCGCTCCGTGGTATCTTCATTCTCTGAAGGCACCTCAGCCTCTCCGAGAGCTTTTTGACACCTCTGGTGGAAAACAAGGCCCCCACCTCTACAGGCTGTGTGACAGGGGAGTCCACGCCAGCTCACGCCTGCAGCGGCCTCACGCAGCCACGGTGTTGGCTTTGCTGCCATCCACGCCCGATAACCCGTGGTGGAGTTATCGGTGTACATCAAGCCAAGATGCTCGAGTACAGAGACCTTGGATCCAGCATTGGGTTTATGAAGTTAGGGCAATTGGCAGGTTCACTGTGTGAGTTGTTTCCACTGGCAACGATTTTTGTATGTACAGTGACTGTACATTTCATCTGCGCACAGCTTTTACATTAAATCACTAATTCTTTTGGCTTGCTCAGTGAGAATACAAATACGTATGTAAACTTCACAAATAAGTTAGTGACTCTGTTTTGTTCAGTGCACATGAAAATTTAATTGGCTGCCTGAAAATTAGCGAACATGACACAAGTTGTCTGCGGGCAAAACAGATATTGTTCATATTTTCTGTGTGTATCTTAGAGACTTTGAACATGTCAATTATGGATGACTGCAAATATGCACCCTGTCTTGTCCTTATGAAATTAAATTCTCTCCTTTCAAAATTCCTGTCTTCATTTGTGTCGTCTTTGCCTAAATTTAGTGATTCTGAGTAATACATTGTCTCCCTCTGAGCATTTTTACGGTATTGAGGGCAGCACAGCCTGAATGGGTTCTTAGGGTATTCATGTCATAGAGGTAGCTATTTCTATAATTGATTGGCCAGACACATTTTGGGATTTATCTAACAGAAGAAAAAAAAATAAGGCAGGTGACAAAAAATAAAAATGTGTAATATGACAAAAGCAGTTTGCACCCTACTTTTTATATGAACGAGAGTAAATGAGATGGTTGGAGAAGTTTGCAATACTGAACTCCTGTGACTTAGTGGAAAACTCCTGTGATGTGAGAGGCACCAGACACGTGGGTAGACAAAATGTCAGTTATGAATCCCTTAGAAAATTAAGAAAGTCCTTTTATTTCTCCTTCTCTTCACAACAAAAGGATGCAGAAACCTGCCTGTGAGTGAAACGGGAAAGGCAGAGGCGTGCTGGCTGGAAGAACGTTTTGGTAATGCTTTCAAGACGGCAAGTTGTGATTTCCTGTGCTATGGGTGAGGTTATTGTTGGCAGGAGGAATGAGAGCTTTCTGCTTTCCCTGCTTGGGAAAGAGGGTAGTGTGTGGTGTGACCTTTGGTGCTTCATAGTATTGTCTATATTTTATGAGAGCTGATTAAACACCCCCCTCCCCTTTCTCTATATGCTCTCAGCTTTCCAACCCCATATAGGATGCTTCTGCAAAATATGCAACACAGCCCGTGTAGTCTAACCTCTGTACTGTTGCGATGGTTGTCTGGTTGACTGAACATCCCAAGCAGGAGTGATACATACGCACATTGATCAGTCATGCCCATGTTGATATTCATATCTCTGACTTTACCCATAGTTATCATGGAGGGGACAAAAATTGTCCAATGGACCTTCACATACAATAATATTCAATTCACAGGGTTCAGTTTATGTATTTTAGTGGCCCCTCAAGAGCTGACTGTAAGAAATCTCTGCAGCCATAAGGTGTGTTGACGCTGAAGCCCTGAGAGCTGCTGGTAGACTCTGGGAGAGCGGCAGCATGCTGGAGAGAAGAGTTGACATCTCTGCAATCTACTGGGGCTATGGAAGAACTTCCACCTTCCAACCCCCAATGCCTGGTCGGTATCTGGCCAGGGGCACTACTACAGCTCCTAGAGCTACTTTCTGATACATGGTGACTTCAGAAGCAGGCCTGGGCAGGTCGTGTAACTGCTTTGGTTTAAGGTAACAGCTGCTTTTACCGAGAGCATATTAAATGTCAGAACACCTGGGTAATGAGATACGGAGATCCTTTCAGTGAGGAGAAGACAAGACTACCAGCTGTGGGGCTGAAAAGTAGCCTGTCATCCACAACTCAATGTCATGACAGGAATCTGTGCATTGCTTCCTTTCAATAGCCGTAGCCCTTTGGACATGGCATGTGGTTAGTATTATTTCTCATGAACGTCTCAGTGCCATACTCTTGCATTCAACAAACTCCTTTTCAAAAAGTGTTGATTCTGATTCTCATGGTAAGACCAGTTTATGAAAATATTGGGACGTTACTTGACGTAGCTGGCTCTAATATGCATCCCTTATCCTGTGTCCTAGTGTCTGGGCCCCAGCTGACACGTAGAAAACCCCTGTGCATAGCCTCCAAGAACTCCAAGAGAGTTTTTGATGATGTCCTTCAAGAACAGGCTCTATTTTCCCACCTGCTGGCTCAGCTACTGTTGGATGTTGACTCTGTTCCAGTTCTTGCTTGCTCGGTCCTGGGAACCTGAAAGGTGATTCCAGTCACATCAGAGTTAACGGCAAAAAGATGAGGAATAAGGATGTATAATGAAAAGAGGATTCTAATTGCTGTAATTGATATTTTGACTTCTCTTTTCAGCTTTACTTTCAGTGGCTAGTAAGAGTAAATGAAAAGATCCCTTAGCTTGTGTCTAACCTGTTTGGATGTCAGTACGTCCATGTACTTTCGCCATCCACAAAGGTTTTTGGTCATGGCAAGAAAATTGAGAGGATGGAAAAATGGAGCTCAAGGAAGGACTTTTGAAGAAATAAAAGGAGGACAAGGGCAGAGGGAGAGGTCAGATCTGCCTGATCCAAGAGTATGCAACGAACTGATGCGGGAAAGGAAGGGGAAAGGAAGAGGAAAGGTGGAGAGGAAAGGAAGGGAGAACCAAGAGCTGAGAGGGAGCCAGTGAGGGAACATGAACACTGAGCAGCGAAAGACAGGTCAGATGGGAAGTGAGGATGGAGGGAATTAGACTGGAAAAGTGTTAGGAACAGGGGATTGGAAAATGAGAGAAATAGGAAGGTCTAGGCAAGGTACCTGTGACTGGAATGGATAGCTTCTATTAAACCTCCAAATCTACCTTGTCACACTTGAGAAAAAAAACCTTAAGTAAGTGCATTGTTCCTCAAAAGGTTTGATGTGCCTATAAACGGACCCATGTTATGTGGAACTTCATATGCATTTCTATCTGTAAACATAACACTAGATGGATGTAGACATATGGATGCTATGCTATACAGTATATTCATGCATACAGACTTGAAAAAAAGTGTTCCTGTGTTGCTGCTGAAACCGGTGTCATCCTGCCTGTGCTGATCAGTGCGATGCCGCAGCTCAGGAGCTGGCGGACGGGCAGCTCAGCTTGTCCATGCAGCGGTGGCCCCCAGGACCGCCGCATGCCAACCCCTCCTCGCTCCTCTGCCGTGCCCATAGGGGCCAGGTCTGAACTGCCCCCGGGCTCTGGGTCCAGGCAGCGGCCGGAGCCGCGTCCCGCGTGTGCGTGTGTGCCTGCGCTCGGTGCGCCCTGTGCTACCCGGCAGGCACCCGTTGCCATCTAGTGGCTATTTTAGGACTATCAGTGCGTGGAAAACAATTTTTTTTCCCAACCAACCTGCAACGAGGCAATTGCTTTTCCAGAGAAGATTTGCAGGATTCTGCCCCCTCACCCCCCCCGAAAAGCCCGCTGAGCCACTTGCACAGAAGCAAAGGGTCTGGTGCACGTCACGGGGAAGGGGCTTCCCTTTCTGCACACCCGCAGAGTTCGGCCTTGCTTTGCCAACAGGCAAGTTATTCGCCTGCTTTCTAGGTATGGATTTTGCAGGAGGAGAAGGCTGGGAAGGTCTCAAACCCAGGTGAGTGAGACCTCAGCCTTGCTGGGAAGGGCTGGCTCCCTTTCTGGCAAGACGGCAATGCTTCCAGGGGGTTCCGCAGCACCAGGATTTTCACCTCTCGCTTGTAACCATCCTGGCCCCTAACAGATTATTGGAATACGCTGGAAGTTTTTCTCATTATATTTTAGTATATTCACCCTTGCTAGATCCCAGCCAGACCAAGACACGATACTTTAGCTGTTGGGCAAGCAAAGAGCAAATATTTGTGCAATGGACGTGTTGCACTCGTATCCAATGGGTACGTTGCATGCGTATGCGCCACACCATCTCTCTCCCCTGGTCAGTGAAAATTGAAGAGCTTGTGCAAGATGGACTGTTTCGAGTCTGATGTCCTCGAGTGAAAACAAAAGTAACTGGACTTCTTTCCCTTTCTTAAAAGCTCCCAGTCACTTTGCCCCCCCCGAAGAAAAGATATGATAAAAGCCGAGAAAATTTGAGAAAAGTGTGAGAAGAGGGAGAGGAGTGAAGGAATGAGGTCTGGGAAGGATGCCTTGTATTTACTGGTGTCTTTGAACAATCCTATTACCTCAAGAAATCAAATGGACACATCCCAAGAGAAGTTACTTGGAAAAGTGAAATCCCCCCCCCCCTTTTGTTATTTTCTTAAAAGGGAGACAGCTATGAAGGAGTGGAAGAATTTTCCTTCTCTGTCTCATAGAGTGCCTCAGTGCAACACATGCCCACATCCAGCACTGTGGTAGCGTTTGCTTGTCTTTGTGTTCACTTATGATGCTTTATTCCATTTTGGATTATTGCCATTGTGGTATAGAATCATAGTAGCAAATATAATCCAGTTGTGCTTGAAGTACTTAGTACTTACACTCTGATCCTATTGCTGTTTTCAGAAGCAAAACTTCCCCAGTTCTGAAAATACAATAAAATTGTATTAACATCTTTTATGAAATTATAAAAGTAACTGGACAGTGTTTTGGTCATGCAGGAAAAATGAAGCTAGCCATATGTCTTTAATAGTAAAGCTTTGTGAATGTGGTAAATTCACAGCTGCCTTTCTCCTCTCTTGGCTACACTGGAAGAGGCTCCTTTGTCTGTTAGGTCCAGGCTAAGGCAAACTAACCTATACCTGCAAAGCTTGACTGCAGGGCCAAAATCTGAAGCCTTCATATGAAAAAAAAAGACAGCAAAAAAAAATCATAAATGTCTTAACAGTGGAAAAAAAATCCCTCTATTATTTTTTTTAAAATACAGAACACTTTCCTTGTTTTGCATGTTAATTTCAAAACAGAAGAAAACTTTTGCTTTATGCTGCTTTCTAAATTGAGGCTTTCACGCTGCTGTTCCTCCTTTTCTTGTTCTTTTCTTTTTTTTCAGTGAGGAAAGAGGGAAAGGAAATATATGAGATGCTGAAAGCTGAGAACAAAACCATTTTCTATTTTTGGAAACAGAAAAGTAACAAAACTAGATTAAGCAAAATGAAAGTTTTCAAGGGGGTAGCACCTTGCTGTAAAGCGATATAGCCATACAGGAAATAAAAGGCATAAATTGAAACAGAGAATTTTAGGTTAGAAAAAATGCTTTAAATCTAATCAGCAACAAGGGTGAGGTGACACGGGGGGTTGCTGTCGCTGGAGATCTGTAGGGTCTGCTTAGACATCTCACATACTTGGAACAACCTGGAACAAGCCGCCTGCCGGAGCAGCTGGTCTTTGCCTCCTCCCAAGACAGCGGCTACCAGGCAGCTGACTTCCAGGGGTGCCGGTGTCGGACCTTCAGAGAGGAATGAACTAACTAATTATGACCTCCAGCCCCCTCCTTGGCAGTCCCATCACACCCACCACACAGCGGGGAAGGGTGCAACCTCCCAGTGCCTCCCCCTCATGCATATCCCCACTGGCTTCTCTCTCCGCTTTCCTGCTCGGTCTCCATCACCCAGCCCCGCTCTGATCCAGAAGGGGAACCGGCGTCGCACCGGGAGCACATCCAGGAGTGCAGGAGTCCCGTTTTGCTTTGATTAAAGCTTCTCCAAAAGGATAGTTCCCATGCTGGAGGGCCAAAGAGAGGTCCAAGTTCAAAATTAGTTGAAAGAAGTTTTATCATCAGTTGAATTTTTTTTTAAAGTGGCCTTATATTGCCTATTTACTTAGCCTGAAAGATCCTGGCTGAAGAGAGTTAAATAAGCACTATATTACCAAGCAATTCTGAGCTCTTGTTTACATAAAAAGAGCAAAGTGAACCTATCATTGTCTGAAAGGAGAGTCACATTCCAGATCTCTGCTTGCTTTGGGCACCAAAGCAGGAATAACTATTTAATTTTAACATTTTCAAAGTTATATACTGGAATTGGTGCTTGAGTATCATGAATGTGATCACTGAGCTTTTTTCTCTTATGTATTCCTCTTTATTCATTCATCTTAATATGTGTTGACTTTATAAACGTGTGATGTTACCATAAATCACAGAAAAGGAAGGAATGTCATTAAAAGGTTAAGTCGTCCAGCTGACAGTGACTGGCAGCTTTGATATTCCTCCGTTATTCTCAGTTACACCCTCAGCACATGCAGAGGGGCACAGCCAGTGCCTGTGCTGTCTGGCTGTGTGATCGGCAAAGGAACCGTGTTTAAAAACGTGGCTCAGTTTTGGTCCATTCATGTGGTTCGCTGGTGAGAGAGGGCCCAAATTACACTGCAGTTCGTGGTAAAGCTTTTTATACTGTAGCTCTGTTTCCACTGGCTCATTAAGCCAGGTAAGAGCTGCACTTTGTGCGTGGCTTAGTTGGAGCCACATACAAACCTTGCCCTTCCGCGAGGAAAAGCCCCAAATGGAGCCATGACAGCAGCAGGTACGTAATCTCCAAACTCAACTCATGACTGACAGAAAGCTTTATACTTCCCCAGTGGAAATCATAGTTATTTTCAATGTATTTGGTGACATTAGAGATCAGGGCTCCCAGACAGCTTTTCTGCGTTACAGAGCACCTTAGCTTGCTGACAAGAGGTGTTGATGATGAGGGCAGAGATGCACACCTACACCTTACACTCACTGTTAGCTCTCAGCAGAGTTATGTTAGTGCCTGTGAACGCTCAATAAATAAAAGCAAAGCCAAGCTAACGGCAAGCACAGGGCTGACATTATAGCCACCAGTCCCAGCAAAGTATTTCTAATAATTTTTCAGTACTTGCTTTTCACCTCTACTTTCTAGTCTGTGTCTGTACCCATCATACCCTGCATAACATAATTTTTTTACATTGTACCAATAAAGATCTAGGTCTCAGTGCTCACAGGGATCAGTAAAGTAACCCAGTCTGTGCTCCTGCATAGTTGAGGTCATTGATTGCCTCTCTTGTAATTTCTACATCACATACACACTGAGGTTGCAAGTTTCACAAGTGGTGGTCATGAGATGTTGAAAAAAGTAGTACATCAAAACACCAGTAACATCTCCTGCCGCTGCTCCCACTTTGCCTTTCAAGTACCAGTACATCTTGCTGCCAACCCAAAACAAATACACAAAATAAACAATAAAACCTCATTGTTGGTGATGCTTTTTTTTTTCTATGAAGGTTTTTTTTTAATAATCTTCACATAAGCTGTTTCCAACATGGGAAAACTGAGCTGCCATGACCTAGGCTGTATCTCGAGAAAGTAGCAAAGGAAGAACTTCCACAATGCTGAGGCCACAGAGAAACAAGGGGCTTGTGATTATGAGAGGATTTACATTAATAATAGTTCATATTGTGATATCTCCCTCGGAGGTAGATACCCACCTCAG
>NW_010535361.1:10493-27844 GCF_000687285.1 Phaethon lepturus
AACCAGGTGCCCGGTGAGATGTCCGAGCTGGCCAAACAACCCTTCAAAGTCTGTTTTAGCACCTAACTTGGGGTGGAATGAGATACCTCTTCCTGTTCAGGAGCCACAGACACGAAGCCTACCTTGGAGTTAAAAAGCCTAAGCATTTCTCTTTGACAAACACTGAATGAGACAGTTGTACATGTATGCCCCTAACATCCATTTCCTCAATATGCTATGGAGTGGAACAGTCAGCTGGAATGTGGACAGTGAGACCTGGTCCCTTGATCCTGCTTCTTCAAGTAGGACATGTCACGGGATGTGAAATACCTCAACAGGAGAGAAAGTAGTACCCACCTTTGGATACCCTACAGCCTTGCCTTCCTGAGACGTGGGTTCAAGTCACCCTGTGCTCTAACCACAGCATAATAAAAGCCTTCTTTTTTTGTGTCTTTGGGAGAACAATCAACAAAGGTCCATCTTGGTGAAGCCTAAGCAGAAGGTAGATATCATCTTCCAGCACAACATGCTTGTCCGTGAGGAGCTTATCTTAGATATTTCCTACAGGTCGGTGCTGTCAGCTTCCAGGACAGCTTGCTCAGCTTTGTGGATCGCATCTGGGGATCTAAGTCTCCTAATACAGGAAGCTTTGATGCTTCATTTGGATTCCGAACTTCTTCAGGGAGCCAGCTAGCTTAAACTTAGATGTTTCAACATTAGATCCTGTTTAATATTTGAGCACAGTCTTTACATCAGTTTTAAGAAATGGGGCTTCGGTTCCTAAAGAACTCTAAAAAATCTTGTCCCATGTCAGAATTTAAAGCATCCCACTAGGGGAGAACCCATGGCACCTCTGCAAGTTGTTTCACTGTTAAGCTACCTGCACTACTGAGAAGTGACACAGCACATTTATAGCTAGTTTAAATATCTGGCTTCAGTTTTCAAAAACTGCGTGATCTCTTCTTGGTTGATGGTAGATGGCAAGAATCCCTGGCTAGTTGGATAACCCATGCTTCTTGCAAGAAGCCTCCTTGTTTTGTCCTTAGGAAAAGATAAAACCCACATAATAGCTCATTGTCCATTTATACACCAATTACTTGATAGAGAGGTACCATAAATGGTGCACCTGGATGATCAACTTCAGTGTACCCAAATCCATGGTACAAAGGAAGGGGGATTCCATGTCCCCTCTCTGCCACATGGCCCTCATCTTTGTGTGGGCAGCAGTACTTGCACAGCCCCACCAACAGCTGTTTTAGTAAAAGGGCCATATTAAAAACTAATCTGCAGTTTTGTTTTGTAGAGGAGATTTCAGGCTTCCTGGTCCAGCAGTCTTGTGACAGAACAACTCAACACCAGCATGGAGGAAGGCATGGGGTAGGGGTAGAAGAAGAGGGAAGGTGAAAGGTTCCTTGCAGTGGCAGCCTGATCTACCCTGACCATGAAACCCCAGCCTAGGCTAATTAATTGCACACTCAGTGCCAAAAACCTATTCCTGCCCTACTAAGTTACAGCCATTTCAAACCATATTTTTCTTCCCCAGTTGTTTGGCAAGAGTGTTATGTTCCTAGCTTTAAATACAGCTATCTAGGGACTCCCAGAGAGACATTTATTTTTATTATGTTTTTCTTTTGGACATTATTCACAAAGCCAACAAGGATAAGAGCTAAAAAGCTGAGGCTTGAAACAAGAAGGGAGGTTAAATCAGAAATAACCTTTCAAGGAATTTTGGTGAAACACCAGAATCTGGAAACAAAGACTAGCATGTAGATAAAATTTCCTTGGTGTTTAAACTTTCATGTTTTAGTAGAAAAAACATGCTTCTTGAAACAGGCCCAGGATTTTTGAGAAGCTGATGGAAGTAATGGAGTGTGACGTACATAGCTGGGACAAGGAATCTACTGGAAGAAGCGAGCACAGTATCTTTAAGAAGTTGCCAAAACCTGCAGAAGGCTGACATGGACAATTTCCTCTGAACTGAGGCTACATGCAAGTGAAAGAGATGGAAGGCTGTTGGAAGTCGTGAAGATACAAGTCTTCTGAGCAGGTATATGAAATGACCGAGCAGGCAATGTTAAGAATACTGAAGTTATCAAGAGCTTGGGGTTAGTGTATGCTATATGAACATGCAGTCACCTTTTGAGGATGTTCACAGTAAATCTTAAAACTGAAAACATTTCACATGGAATGACTTTAACGGGAAGAGAACAAAAATCTACTGATTAAATTCAGTCTTTACAATATAAACACGTACAGCTCCAAGGAAATCAAACTCTGCTTTGGAAGGACATGTAGAAGTCACTCAGTGTATCCCAGCTTCAGGGCAGCAATTCTCTTCAGACCAGTGACTGTCAGCATCACAGAGGTCCCGCTACCTCTTCCAAAAGCAAGGAGTGACACAAGTCTGTCATGGCAAATGATCTTTTTCCCAATGCAGAACTTGATACAGGTATCAGACTTTGACCACTTTTAGTGTTGACACCTAAGCCTGTATTGGACTTGCATCACAGTGGACATTTGTTGATAGTCACTATGACCAGGAGCACGTGCTGCTCTTGGTTGCCAAGTTTTATGGGACAAATTTTTACTGAGTTGATGAAGGCAGCTCAGGACAATATGCAGCCTCTGAGGGATCAGGGCCAGAGGTTGTTCTGTACACATGATGCTCTCAGAACATAGGCTGAGAGAGAAGCAGCAGTGGACATGTGTATTTGGGATGGAGGTCACAGACAAAAAAAAAAAAAGCCAACAAACCGAGAAATAGATATGTTACTAGCAAAGCTGTTGGAATAGAACACTGAGGCATTCAGAGATCTGCCAGCATCAGCAAAACCTTTGTCCCAGCTGCTGAGCGCACCTACTGACTTTGGATCAGGTTATAGAGGGAAATTTCACCAGTTACAAGAGCTACAAGTTTGCCAGACCTCATCAAAAAATGAAAGCTGCAAATGAACTTCACTGACGACCCTTCAATTGCTTTAAAACACCACCACCACCACAAACACCAACAAAACAACATCCATTTGTGTGATTTAAAATCTATAGATAACTCTATAGCATTTTAGGTTGAAGAGAGTGAAGAGATGTAAATAACCTTTAAATAGAATACAGTAGGAAGTATGAAGAGATACTGACAACTAGCCAACAGTCAGCTGGTTAACACAGAGAGCTGAGGTATGGTAAGCAGGACTCAAGTTCCTGTTCTGTAAAACTCACTGAACTTGAACTCCATCCTCCACCAGGACATCATCTCTGGTTCACTTAACATTTTAATATTCAGAGAAATGAAGCAGATCCAAGAGAGGGAACTGGAAGAAAAAACAGCCACTATAAGATAAAAAAATAGCCATGTGGTGTAGAAATTTATTCGGTTTGCAGAGTAGCCATGTTCTTGCGCTAAAGGTGGCAACAAACTGCCTCAAGCAAATTCCCTCCATAAAACACTTCCAGGACATTCCATTTCATCACAGTGCAGAACAGTACTTTTTTCCCTAAACTCTAACTTTGCATGGGGTAGGGACTTATAGTTGCTTTATACATATGACAAGGTTGAATTTGGCCTATAAGCCTAACTTCTGAATGAGACGTATGTGCCTGCTGCTGCATCCAAGGAAAAAATTATTTCTCTGCCCGCCCCCCTCTGCCCCCTTCATTGCGGTCAGGAAGGGCTCTGGGAGACAGAATGTATTAAAAACTTAGAAACTGTAAACATTCAATGCCCAAATGATGCTTAAATACAGCAGACCGCTACTGTACCCATAAAGTATAATAGTAATTTAGATGACAAGCACGCGAAACTGCTAAACAAAGAAAAAAAAATTCCAAACATGGTTTGACAGTGATGTGGCCTAGCAGAAATGTCTATTTTGTTGAAAAGGAACAAAAAGATGCTATTCGCATACCATCACAGAGTGACTAAAGTGGGCATAAGTTAAAATAGTTTGTGGAACTGGCACTTCCCCCTCCACCTTTAAGTAAAAGTTGCTCTCTTGGTGGAAGATAGTTCATTTAATGCCTTCATATTATGGAATAACTTAATGAATGATCAAAGATACATTCCATAGACAAGAGGATTCTCCACAACGTTACCTATCGCTAAGGGGAAGGACAGCAACCCTTCTAAGCAGGTTAACTCTGAAAGAGACTGTCACTGATCTTTGGGGTTGTATTTCTCAGTACTAAGAACATCAGACAATAGTCAAGAGGAGCTGACACTTATGAGTAGGAGCTTTGTCAATCATTATCATCCATTAGAAGAGATGTGCCTGTGAAATAGGCAAATGTAAACTGTACCGTGGCAGGAGAGGTACGACCAGCAGAGATACAGAAGAATAAATGATAACAACATACAGTGCGGTGAGTTGCTTCCTTAGGAACCTCCAGAGCAATCTCACTACTGAATTCAGGCATAAGGAAACAAAACTGGAACAGATGCAGGGAAGGACACCAAATATCATCAAAAGTCTAGAAAGCACTGACTGAAAAAACACAGTTCCGCTTCTTTAGCCTTACAGAACAAAGGCTAGGAAGAAATCTACAATTTTGGTCTATACATACTGCAGGGGGCAAAGGGAAAAAAAAAAGGAAAAAATTGAACTTATTCTACAACTGTGTATGAAGCAGAGCATAAACATTAGTGTTAGTAATGTATCAGTACTGTGTTAGCAAGGTATGTATTAGTATGGCAGCAAAGTTAAGGTAGAAATCAAAAGGAATTAATATTCACAAAGAGGTTTTCTCTTTTTAGACTAAAGTTTGCTTAGGAAAAGTTACGTGTGCACCTGCTTTTATAGTGTACCAAGCCTGGTAAATGGTTAAGGTCCAAAAAAAATTTCCCTACTATTTATATACCTAAAATGTAAGTGCCTGTAAACATTTAAAGACACTAATCAGGTAAAGCTTATAAATACGGCTCCAAATACATTTGTAAAAACAAGTTCCACAGCAATACAATTAAATGATAATAAAATATCGCAACTCAGATTTTTGGCAAACATTTTGTAATTTTTATATAAAAATCTCCGTAAGAAACCAAGCAGAATATCTGACGGAAACATCTGCCTTACAACAAGTTCAAAAAAACCTCACAAAAGAAAAAGTGGAAAAAAAAAAAAAAAGAAAAAAAGTAAAATTCCAACCCCCCAGAATCCTTTTTAATTATAAACCAGAATATCAACAAAACACTTAAAATAATCTCAGATTGTTTGGCAACTCATCACATCATAACAAGAGACACATTTGATCATAAGAAAAGTTTAACTTTATATACAACTTCACTTGAACATTTGCTCTTACCAGAGTTAATATACATTAAAAAAAGATTCTGGCAATAATACCAGGTTCTATTTTAATACCTGTGTATAAAATGTAACATAAAATGCTGAAGCTCTATAGTTACAAGTGACATTTGATTTCAATGGGTCCCTCTGTTGAAAAAGACAAATACTGAAAGATCAGGTGTTTAGTTGCAAAATAAAACTGTTTCATTTCAGGGTAGTGTTGGCTGACTGAGTAAATCTAACCTAATACTATTTGTTTCTTGAGGTTGGTAGTAAATTCACAAGTGAAAATATAATCTAGTAAGATTACATTTTAAATTTTATACTTTGTCACAAATGTGAACAGAAAGGAGCCAAGTCCCCTTCACTATGCTAAACTACTTTAATGCATGCGAGAAAAATACTTTACCAACTGTCTGCGCATATTTTAGAGAACTTCAGGTTTTAAACAGCCCTGGGGAGCAGAGGGGAAGTTTCCTACTGACATCTGCATAGAATGTAAAATATATAATTAAAAAAACCTAAGGTATATACTAAAGTTTACAGACCAATGCTTTCCATATAATAAATAAAATGTCCATCATTGATTAGATTCATACACAGAGTAAAATACAACCTATTTTTACAAGTTTATATACAAAGTGTATTAGTAGGCCCAGGGGTGCCTCATGGGTTGGAAGCATCTGCATTAGCATGTCATATTGGGAAATCCCAACTTTCCAAGTCAGTGATAAAATATATAACTACTTTGTTTTTCATTCAGGTACAAAGTAAACTTATTTTTCATCTGAAATAAATGTACATAATATTCTGTATAAACAATAGTTTATAAAGCTGTTTAAAATGTAACTTAAAAGTACTGCATTGATTAACTTAGAGCTCTGAAACAAGCACGTGCAAATCCCTTTGCTTTAAAAAAAATAGAAGCACAGATGTTTTTTTTTTTCTTTTGACTCTTCCATGAACAGTACTAGCTGGTAAAGATTATCGTTTTGCTTTCTTTACTGGTGTCTCCTCTGTTTTCTGCTGGCCTTTTCTGCGTACCACTGTTGGGCTGTCTTCTCTTTTACGCTTGGTAGACTGCGCCTTTAACCTGAAAAGCATTATTAATAATTATTTTAATAATGGTAGGACCTGTAAAACAAAAAGGGTGGTCAGGCACAATCCTGTTTAGAGGATGGAACTTAACTGTCCATCTCTGATGAACTACCAGTGTATATTATTTAAAAGCTTACTACTAAAACATTATATACCAGCACAGTCCATAGGGAGACCTTGCACTCTCCCACCACATCTTAGCAGGGTACTGCATACTAATTCTGCATGTTGTGAAAGTGGTCCAGATGTAGAATTTGGCGCTAGAGCTCTCTTCCTTTCTCCTCTTCCTTTTGGAAAGACTTGTGGATTAGAACATAATATAATGAACTACATATCTTGTACCCTGTCTCACAAAGACAGAAGAATAGCAATAGTGGCTTAAGTCTCACATACACAAAAGGGAGTATAGGGCAGACATTATGTACCCTTACCTCTATTTAAGCATCCATATACAAGCCCACCACATTTCAGCTGCAACCAGTTACCTGTGGCTTAAACTTTTGGTCATTCATAACCATGCAAAGTAACTAACATGGTGAACTGTGACAGCCGATCAGTGCATGATACATATGTCCCTGAGGTTCATTTTGAAGACATCACATTTCAGAGCAGATGACAACTAAATGTACTTGGCATGTAACCCATTTTATGGGTAAACTAAAAGATGAATAGCAATTGTGCATCACATTTATTAGTCCCTTGGGATTTTACACAGTGATCTCAACTTTAAAGAGTGTACCAGGGAAGAAGGGAACGGGAAATATTTTCAAAACTTGATATAAGGACTCCCAGAGTTTCTCCTCTTTTATCAGCTCATCTTTGAAAGATCTTTGAAGCATTAGACTCACGTCATCGTATGTTGCTTTAACCTGAACTACAGTTGCTCTTCCCCCATTCAGGAAAAAAAAAAATAATAAAAAAAAAAAAAAAAAATCACAGCTCAAGTTAAGATACTGCATAACAGCATTTTCAGATTCTCCCAAGAGGTTTCTGAGGACAGAAAGAAAAAAGTTCTAGTATTCCAAATGTTAAAGAAAAGAAGAAAAAGAAAAAATGTAAACAGAAGAAAATCCTTTAAAAGCTTTTATATGTCACAAGAGAACAGAACAGGATGAAGCTAGACTGCTGTTTGTATTTCGAAGCCGTACATTACATATAAGGAAAGGATCAATGTAGTGGCTTCCAAAACAAGTAATAGAAGTGAATTCAATTTTAATACTTACTGTGTCAATGGAGGAGATTTATTAATTTTTGTATCACTTGGAGATCTTTTTTTTGCTGCTAGGTTCTGTCGTTTTCTAGGAGAAACTGAACTTGGGCTGCTGCTTTTAGAAGTTGCACGTGTGGTTGGCTTGCTGGGCTGCTTTCTGTAATACAAAAGAATGATGAATGTATATATAACAAAATACTTTTACCAAGTCACTTTCTTCTTGCATTCCAAGTGCAGCAAATTAAGACTGCACAGTATTTGCAACAAGTAAATCCAAGTTGCCAAAAGAAACAGTGAAAAAAACCCATATGCATGCTTCAAGCCACAAACTGCAATGCCGAGCTGTAAATTTTCATATCAAGTGTAGAATCAAAAGGCTACTTTACTGATAATATTTAACTAAATAAAAATCGTAGTTCCAAATCTGCAATAATTCTGGTACATAATTGTCCAAGTTTAAAAAAAACAGCTTGTACTACCAGCTGAAAAACAAAAGAAGCAAAGGCAAACAGGCTGCAGAAGAAAAGAGAATTTCCTTGTCCAGTGTAAAGAAAGAATTCATACTTGCTTCAGTATCCACCAGTTCAGAAACATGAAAAACTGGTTACTGACTATCAGCTTCACAGTTTGGAAAACAGGTTACTTAAGTCAGAAGAACTGATAATCCAGCAATGCTGAAGAAGCAGCCCCTTCCACAGTATGATTCCCAAATTCTACTTATAAAATGCAGACTGTTTGCAGCACCTTAAGGTAGAGATGCTTTGCTACAGTCACAGCTAGAAAGATAGCATTGGAAATCTGAGACACAAACCAAACACACACATCTATAAATAAAAAAGTAGATGTTTCCACAAGCAATCATAATGAAAACACTAATATCTAAACTTTTGTTAAAATTTCAGAGTTAAGAATTATGCAAGACTAAAGGAAGTCCCTTGCCCTTTACCTCTGGCTTGCAAAGTGGTAGTGGTAAACCTTCACAGTTTTTATTTAAATAAAAACTACATAACAACTTTCTGATTCAGCTCTGAAATTATGAATTCAAGAGTATACTGTGAATAGTGCTTCATGTAAGCCCTAAAGGCTGACATATAGTATAATATCCTTAGGAATGAAGTAAATCCAGTGAATTCCCAGAAATCTCACCATGAACATAAAAACAAAGCCTCCAATTCTGTTCTGTAAGGCAGCAACATAAATGGTTTCCCAAAGCTGATACCTTTCTTTGTTTCCACAAAGTCAAGAGGATGAGCTCTGCTGTAATTCAGTTTGCCTACAAAAAGGCAGACCTATGCGGTAAGGGAGATGAAGAATGGCTTCTAGAAAACAGAACTCTTGCTACCACACCAGCCTTTTACAGTAAGATTGCCTTCTGAGCTTGCAGATCACCATACTAGAAATGAAATCCTTCAGTGCTGCAGATTCACGCATTTAACTTGGATAGTATTTGGAAAAAGAAATGGACATGAAAAATGGTATTTTCACCTTGTTCCAACTCCAAATAGCAAATGGTGAATTGCATAGCCAAGTCAGAGCTCCCTTTTTACCTATCAGAACTAAGTGCCCTTAGACCCACCTTCAGAGACATCACTAGGATGAAGACTGCCAACAGGATCACTTCTTACATTCTAACATATACAAGTATGTATTTTAGAGACCCTAACCGTTTCCCCACCTCCCCTTTTGTCTCTTCTTCCCTAGAAGAGTGGTACTAGAAATAGAATCAAAATTATTTGGGAAGCTCTCATCAATTAAAAAAACCCAAACATACCAACAAACACTGCAAAAAAAGAAAATAAAAAACCACAAGCAACAAAAAACCCCAAACAAACCCCACAACAACTGAGAACAATGTAGGAAAAACCCCTGCTATTGATGTCTCTACACACCTTTGAGCCTCTAATCTTGTGGCTGATCTAGTTGTGGCCCCGGAATGTGCTTCATCATCTTCCTCACCATCTTCTTCCTCACCTTCTTCCTGCTCTTTTAGTTCATCTTCAGAAGACGTTAATTTCCGACGTTTTCTTTCTGGGTCCAGTGTTTCTGTCCATGTAAAATTTTACACATGTGCTATAATTTTCCAAAAGCCCTCCAAAAGGATATGGACACTTAGTTTAGAAAACGTATTCTATTCACAAATCCGATTTTAACTAAGTATTTTTCCATTTCCTTTATGCTTTAACATTTTTAATTCACACTTGTTTGACCTAATCTTGCTAACATATTCACAATAGTTTACTTAATGCAGCTCATAGCCAGAATCCATAGAAAATTCATGAGGCTTTATAGAAGCATCTGGGATGTAGCAATTCTGACATAAGATTACAGCAATTTACACATATTTACATAATATTTACACTAGCTGTAACTCAATGATTTTTTCCTCAAGAAAGGAAAATTGAATAAAGCTTATCTTGTTGCTATTAGTAAACAGAAAGGCACAGTAATATCTTCTAATTCTGTTAGGAGTGGCACAGTTTCATGTTTTTACCAGTTTCCTCTGACTGACCCAGAGAACGCCTGGGCTTTCTTCCCCTTTTACGCACAATCATTTCTGCTTTCTCAGCTTCATCCTCCTGAAAAAATAAAATGGAAGCAGGTAAGGCAAGAACAGTTTAATTTAAATAGAAGACAGACATTTTTCATGACATACTGCTTATAAACTTACAAATTAAAATGGCTGCACTTACATTTGTTGTTTCTTTCTTATTAGATATGTCTGTACCTAAAAAGAAAGGAAAGAACAAAACTCAATTCTGAATTTCAAATCTTTTGCCAGTCAGTTTAAAAAGCAGTTCTTTCAAACTCCGTCAACTTTGCATAAACATCACATAAGCTCAGAAAACATTTAAAGTCTCTATCTAATTCCGAATACAGCTTTGTTATATACAGAGACTGTGACAAGGATATACATTTTTTTTAATTAGTAAGGCCTTATATGACTGACATTATTTATTGCTTTGTTGCATATGCTGTTTTAATGGAAAAGCAGAAGTTACTCAGCCCTTTTAACTACTGTCAACCAATTACAGAATTACAGAAAAATTTAGCTTGGAAGGTGCCACTGGAGGTCATCTAGTTCAACCTCCTGTTCAAAGCATGGCTATATTAATTGATCTGATCATACTGCTCAAGATCCTGTTCAATCCAGTTTTGAAAGTCTCCAAGAACACAGTTCCTCCAGGCAATCTCTCCTAGTGCTTAACTATGCCCATGGTGAAGCACCAAAATGGCTGTAGCTCAAAAAGACAATATTTAATACTGGGTATGCAAATTATGTGACTTTCCCTGTTGAAGTACTTCTTACTTTCAATTCAGTACTCCTTACAGACTGGCCTGTGCATGTTAAAATATATTTATAACCCTATGACCCATGTCTCAACCTGGCCGCTCTTCATGGTAGATGCTTACCACTTGTACCCTGACTAACCATGATAAGAAAGAGACCATTTTACAAAGCTTTTGAGCTTTGTCAAATGAAATTATCTGTAACACTGCAAGGATAAAAATCCTTAGCAATAGAAGGAGAGAAGCAACCTAAACAAAAGAAAGTTTTTACACCTTTTTTCCCTGCCATAAAATTGCTGCCAATTTTTGTTTTCTGAAAGCTACACAAGAGACAACGCAAACTCTAAACCCATCACCCATCAGACTGACAAGAACAAATAACAGAAAAACATCAATGCAATGGATCAAAAACAGATCTCAAAGACCAGAAGCACATTCTAAAATTCACACACAAGTTTTTTGGAGTTCCTTTGTCAAGGTTAGGGGGAAAAAACTTTTACACAGAAGCAAATGAAATAAAAAGCAAAGATGAAGAAATGCAGTAAAACATAGACTGTCCACTGTATCAAGTAATTTACACAAAGTAAGTGTAACACAGAGCCGACATTTATTAGTTCTGTTGTGTTCAAAAGACAGACACTTCAAAATTCTGTCACATTTTGGCAAATTTGTAGCAAAATGGTTTTTGACTGAAGAATACTCTATGTACGTACAAGGTATGCCTCTCTTTACAAACACAAGCCTCTCTTTAGGATTTAAGTATGTAGTACTTTTGCCTCAAGAGAAGTATAAAAATAATAAGCTATAGTAGTTAAAAATCTTACTAACTTTACAGCAGCAACCACTGATTAGTACAAAATAATTTTAGTTTCAAGTTCAGTGCCAGTGTTATGGGAGGATGCTGCCTTCAGAAACCAGATGTCTCTTAACTGCACAAGTTGTACTGACTGAAAAGAAGTTCTCTGCTTCCCACTCGACATGTTAGCCTGTCCCTACTGCAAACCCTTGTGCAGAACACCCAGAAATGACCAGAATAAGCGAACTACACAAAGGGATTCCACTCTGCTGTCTTTTCACTGCTAGGGGTTTTCAACTCCTTTTCTCACACGAATGCTAACATTAAGATGAAAAGTTTAACAGGATATTTCATCCACTTTATACACTCTTCTTAATATCACTGTGACATCAACAGCCTTTTACCTGGAAAACGAAATATTACTTAACACATTAAATTAAGCTTTAAAGACACAGTTAAGTGTCTGTCCTTTTGAATGAAAAGGAAACCAGAATGCACTTTGTCACCTTTCTCACATTCTTGTCTGTTCTCTTTGCAGTTGATAGAAACCAAGTACCATGCAACCAGCTAACCCTCCAGAGACAATTCTGAAGCATATGGGCTAAAGCTGACATTTTAACAAATATAGAGAAAATAGGAAGTAGTCCATATATGCAGTGCAGCCAGTTTAATCTCTCTGTAGAATCCTAAACTTCTGAAAACTCCAGAAGATGAGTTTTGAAGACTTGTTTTCTCAGATTTGTTGCGCGAACATTTGTATTTGTTTACAAATAATTTTTTAACTTGCCTTTCAGGTTCATCTGCTTCCTGAATGGATTTTAAAGTCTGTTTTATGAATGGCCATAATTAAAAAGACTCATTTAAATAACCAGTGCAGTTCAGAGTCCATACACACAAAAAAATAACTAAAATTCACCAAAGTTTGACCTCTTACAAATCACAGATGTTTGAATAGGAAAGAGAAATATAAAAGTATCTCATTTCATTTGACTTTAGTTTGACCAAAAGTACATTTCTGAGTAAAGTTAAGCGATCATCTTCTAAAGATCTTACAGCAGTCGTGAAAGGGGAAAGAAATACCCCCTCACGCTACCACAAAGCTCTTTAGACACATATCCACAGATAAACCAATTAACTGAACAAAATTTGAAATTTGTATTTTAAAAGTTAATGTAATAAGTGTGATTGATAGTTGCTGTATGAAAGAAAATAAGCAGAAATGGAAAACGGTCACTAAGAACCAGTTTGATGGGGGAACCTACCTGCCTCTGAAGCTCTGCCATGTGCTATTCACACAAACAAATTGTTTGGTATAGTCTGCAATGCATCATTCAGTACTTAACAATGCTGCTGCATCTTTGAAATAAGTTCTTATCAAGCTGCTCTTTTTTTAAATTAAAAACTCAGTAGGAATTAGAGACAAGTCTTCACTGTTCTGTTTACTCAGATGTTTTCACATGCTAATAATACTGACTGCCAGAGATGATATTTAGGAAGGACTCGTGTGATGTTCCTGAAAACACTCTTCTATTTTTTCCATCTTTTGTTTTATTTGTTAAAGCAGATATCATTTGCTTACCTGTTTGAGGTGTTTTTCCTCTACTTGCAAAGACAGGAAACTGCAGCTGAAAAGAAAAAGTGGGTTTTTTAATTTAAGGAAAATCAGAAAAATCCAGGATTGTATTACATAAACACAGAAACTTGCTCCCATTCATAGTAGAACATACCTGCAAATCTAAAAAACATGAACATTCTCATGAGCACACAGGAAGTTGGTATTGAGTTTCTTAACAGTAGCATGCATTTTTCCGTTTATGATAAAGATTTGAAATTACTCAAATCAGCCCATAAACAAAAGAAACCATAGCAGTTCCAGTAACCTAACTGACACTAAGGTCATTGCAATAAAAGACACAAGTTAAAAGCAGTTTCAGTCAAATAAATTTCTGAAAACTTAAACAATACAGAAAAAGTTTAGTGCAGTCACTTTATGTAATCACACATACAGATTTGCAGAATTATAAATCACGACAATTTTGTATTTATTCAGAATGCAGAAGAAGCTAGGCATAGTTACGTAATGTCCTATGATGACTGTCCAAAAATGCAGTTGCTTTCATCACTGAATGACTAGGATGTCTATGCGTCCTTTGAAGTAGCAACATGTTCTTAAAGCAGCCTAAGGGAAACTGTCATGCAAAGATAATATCTCACCTTACAGAACCATTATGTCAGACGGAGGGCAGATATCGCTCCTCCTGGAGCCAGCCTGTAACTGACTGACACACCAATCAGTCATCACTAAGAGGTACAAGACCTTTAAAATAGTTGAACTAGAAAAAAGATGATTCTGTTCCAGTACCAAGGGTGCCAAGGTATATCTATTTCTGAGGGGGATTTAAAATTATTTCTAGTTCTTATTTGGAAAAAAAAAAAAGACCAAAGCCAACTGCGACAAAAAAACCAAACACCAAAAAACATACCAGTTCAAATTACACTCATTAATATTGGGTGGTGGTGGTGGTGTGTGTGGTAGGAAATCAGTTAGGAAAGATTAGGAATTCTGAAACAAAACTCCACCAGACCTGTAGAAAGGACGGGACTCAAAGGGCTGCCTGAAATGCTGTGGGGACAGAACAAGCAGGGACGAGAACTCCTGCTATCTATAGCCTACATAAATTCCCAAGCCTTCTAACACCCGTGCCAGCTGGCACATCACCAAGCAAGCAGGCAGAAAACATGAGTTTCAATATAACTTTGTTTTAAAAATCACCTCTTTTCTATGCAATAACTGATTCTGACGTACAGGAATTCCCAAGAGAGGAGCCTTCCACCAGAATAAATCCAACTAGTCATACTTCACAAATATGCATGATCCATTACTGCCCTGTGCTGTAAGCCAACTGGATTGCAGAAACACTCCCAACAGAATACTTTCTTAGCAGTGAAGTTACTTCACATGGGCTAAGAAATGAAGATATTGCTGATCTTTAAAAGAGAGGTATGTTTCATGAGCTCTTAGGTTACTAACCAGCATGTCTCTGTCTTTTGACTGAACTGTACACATGGTAATATAGATAATACAACTGCATTACACAATATTTTACAGATACTAAAAGTTATTACGAGCTATTATTATGATAGGCTCAGTACAGGAAAAAAAAACAAACTCAAGTTTTGGAAACAAAGTCACCCTTGATATTCAGGCGAAAATTACTCTCTGCACAAATTAAAAGACTCGTGTGCACACAATCAGAGTTTCATTCTGCGTGCAAGTACACTGCTAGCCAGTTTAGGACTTAAATTTGTATTAATTACGTTGTACTACGTTTGATCCTGTTAGGTTATTTGCTGTGCTCAGACTTAATAATGTATTTTGCTTACAAAGTTCAGTTATATTAGGAGATACTATTAATAGCTTTTGTTTGCTCAGAATGAACTCAATTATCAAGTTCTCCATAAGATGAAACACTGTTAACTGTTAAACAGATGAATGGCCCTTGAATTACTGTGTTTAAATGCACCCAAACAAAATAAATGCACTTACATTCCCAGTGCTCATATCAGCTTTTGACTCCCCACCTGAGGGAAGAAATATGAATTCAGAACTTGAGTGTCACTATTTTCCTTGTTTTCCCACACAGGCATTATGAACTACTTACCACCAGGTAGTACAGCTTCAAGAGGGTATTTACGAGGCCTTCCCCTTTTCCGTTTCACTACTACAGGCTGATTTTCCTATTAAAAGGACAAAAATATTTTAGTTGCTGTAATTGACATTTAGCATTTGGGCAATATAATACAAAGGTTGTTGCTAAATTCATAATGTGATAGTAGCAGAAGTACTGCTCATCAGTTTAAAAATATAGATGAGGCAGGTTTCATAGGAAGAGACACTGCCTGCTACGAAATCCATTAATATAGCTGAAGAGAAACAAGGTAAGGCTGGCCTCAGGCACAAAGCATGCCTGAGAACACAGTGCTTTCTGCCCCCTTCCCCTCAACAACTCTATCACTTAGTCTCACAAATGATGCTGGCTTACCCTATATATCCCACCACGTCTTTTCAGACTTACAAGAACTCCAAACTTTGTACATCGTGAGCCCCTTTTCCCAGTGCCATACAGCACAGGCTACACCTTACAACAGTTGAGCAAGTGCTATTAAACAGTCAATATTCTAGTTATCCCAATATACAGATTGGGACGTTCTCTATATAAACATGTCATATTTTACTAAAGGCCCCTTCCTTTGAAGTTTAAGGTTTGAAAGACAACTTTAATGAATATGGCCAGATCACAAAGATTGCCAATCTCAGATGAGAAAATCCCCAGTAATACTCTTGACGTACAGGATATTTGTATTTACGAGGAAAGGTTAAGTGTCTCAGTCAGCATTTACTGAAGTCTAGCTATATCTCCTCCCCTCAATGGTTCTTAGTGACACAAGCCTTGAGTGAACAAACATAATTTATTCTTTAAATTTTCTTCCACTTCCAAAGTGGAGAAAGTAGAGGCAAAAAAAGCAAATGACAAAATCCAACGTCTTTATGAGAACTGTGTCCATTTCTAGGGGCCAGCAACAATTTTAATCTCTAGGATTCAGACATTTGTTTACAACCAGCACTGCAGACTATCACAAGTATATGCCTAAGAAACATAAAGAGTTTTAAAATTGTTGGGTGATAATATTTTTGCAAAGCCAAGTCATATTTGCTATCAACTAAACTGTCCACATCTCAATTACAAGGTTTTCAGAAAACATGATTTCTATACAATGTAACTCTACAGAATTGCTTTCTATACCATTTGTAAGTACTATTAAATGTAGGAAGGGAGTTACTTCTACTTCAATAATCAATCACTGATGTCTTATGGTCTGTGAGTTTATACTTTGTGACACAGAACTACGTCAGTCTTTGGTGCTTTATAGTACCAAACAAATTTTTGCAGCTATTTCTGTGTAGATGAAGTCAAAGTTTTAATACTGCTGTCAAGAAAATACAAAGTACTTATTTTCAGTGTGAACCTGCACTACCTCAGTTAGTTAACATGAATAAGACTACTCACCTCTGGAGAATTTTCATTTGATTCTAGACCATGCTTTTCTGTTTCAGACATTTCCTGCTCGATGGCAAATTCATCTTCACACATACAAAAAACAACCAAGAGAGAAACTGTACACCTTTGTTTTATTAGACAAAGAAAAAGGTACAAGCCATGATCTCCACACTAAAAGCACTATTTAATTCAGTAGCCCAAAATTCCCTAAAAACACCCATCAGAAATTAACACTACTTGTCTTGTAGCAACAATATATTGGTTTGCCAGAAAGCTTCCCTAACACTAATGAGTTAGACAGGTCTTCTAATTTAAGGTAAAAACAAAAGCTCAAGAGTGTCACTCTAAAAATTGTAAGATAAATACAAGCCACTAGTCAATTTTCTCCCACATTCCATGAAACAAGAAGCTGAGCATACAAGGTCATTACAAAACAGTTTCAGACTTGTGAACATGCTCCCTGGAGAGACAAAACTATTAATAGGTCAAAGCAGCATTAGGGAAGACACTCCTTTGTTCACACAAAGACAGACTGAAATGACATCAAAGCCAACATTAACACTGTGGATGTACCATCTTTTATTAGTTATTTTAGTGAAATCAATAAAGCCAGCTATGACAGTCCAACTTGCGCACTCTTT
>NW_010535361.1:27875-30130 GCF_000687285.1 Phaethon lepturus
TGGTTTCTCTACAGAAACAAACAGGACTGATATTGATGGTATGTCATGTTTTTTTTCATGGAAGGACAGCTCTTATTTGTGGTTGGAGTTAGAAGTTCTTCCTGTCCTGTACCCTGACCGTGCTATTTCCCTATCCACCTGTTTATTTGCAATTAGCTTTTCTACCCAAGGTACAAGCTGAAGCAGTAACGGAGTGGATGGGTGATAGCAGAGCAGAATCATCAAATCTGCTCTCACCATTAAAGGAACCAGGATTAAAGCATTAATCCAGCAGCTAGAGAATATACACAAGTATTCGCTGGGATCAAAGTTACAGGGATCAAGTTAATAATTTCTCTTCAAATGAAAATAAATTTGCATTCAGTATGGGTTCAGAAAATTGCACAGAATGGGCAGTTTCGTTACCTTTTTCGTCCATAACACTTTTAGGAGGTGTATGCTTTACATCAATTTCTTTGGACACTTCAGCTGTATCACCTGAAATAACTTCCTACATTATTTTGAAACAACAAAGAAAAGAGTGTCTTACTACAAATTAAAGACCATTGTCAGTTAGTCATACTACAAAAACCCCACAGCCCAATACACAAGTAGTTATTTTCTTCATCAAGATTTTTAATGCCTCTTAAAAACTTTGATGCCGAGAAGCTTCACCAAAATCAGTGGGTGAGAGTCTCCCAAATATTATGCATGTACTCTTAAAAGGAACATATCTATTTTGTCCTGAATTCCTGTTTTGACTTAAAGGGATTGGTGCAAACCCAGCACTTGGGTAAAGTCTGACACCTTCTTGCAGATGTCAGAGCAGTAGGACCATGAAGGTGCTGAACTGACAGGACAGCTGGGATCCAGCAACGTTCCATGTGATCCCAAGCTCCTAATTACTGTGCAAATCAGTCCACCGCAACTCAAAGCGATTCAGGTTTTGTGCACAACGACACAGACCACTGCCTTTTTTTTTTTAAATTATCTTCCTCTTGAAAAGTGAATAATATTCTAGTCAGTTATTTTGTATTCAAGACAATGCAAAAGTAGTTAATGATGAAAATACGTGCCAAAATAAACTGCTATAGAAATAAAAACTTAGATTTCCATCTTATTTACATTACAATTGCAGAACGTTAAAAAAAAGTTATTGAAAATACCTTGATGTTATCAGGTTTTGTTTTGGAACACTGACTTTGTTCATCATCTTTTCCCACATTCAGAACAATTAGCTGGTTGCCTGCAAAAACAAACAAGAGTTTAAGTGTTAAAAAATTACCTTCAGTGTTTGTCAGATTTTGATGCCACTTTTATATCAGCTCATCATTACTGCGATTTAAAAGATTCTGAAAAGCAGCATCTTATATAAAAAAATATGAACAGAAAGTTATGCTAAACCCTCTTCAAAAAGGGAACACACTTGTATGTTATGGTGGTGGGTTTTTTCTTTTGTTTTTAAAGATAAGCTCAAAATTGAAATTTGACAGGTACCACAAAGAAATAAAACATGAACCTTAACTTCAACTCACCCAGAGACAGAGAAGGCAGTTAATGCTATGTAGGACACTATAATGAATACAGCATGGCTTCTAATGGCTTCATAAAATAGAAATTCTTAGCAGAATAAAAGCTATTTAAAAAAAAATTACATTAATTATCCTACTTTTTTAAATTATTGTGATGCTGAGAAGACAAAAGCAGTTGAGGGAAGAGCTTGAATAGATGTTACACAGTCAGTCTCATCATTATTATGTCAACAAAATGTCTAACCTAGAATTAAATTAACTTTAACTTAGAAAAGCTTATGCCATTCAATGGACTGACTTCCTTCCCACTTTTTACTTCTAGACAGATAGAAGGTTACACTAAAACTTAGTTCTTTCCAATCTAACAGAAAGAAGCATCCAGCTTCACAAAGTGTATCGAATGGATATATTTTCCTCCCGTCGTGAGCTTTCCTCAGCTTTATATTCCTTCCCTGTGTTTTATTTAAAAAAGGATAAAATTAGTAATTATTTTAAAGACTGTAGTGGATTGACCTTGGCTAGAGGCCAGGTGCCCACCAAAGCTGCTCTATCACTCCCCCTCCTCAGCTGGACAGGGGAGAGAAAATTATAACAAGAAGCTTATGGGTTGAGATAGGACAAGGAGAGATCATCCAGCAATCACCATCATGGGCAAAACAGATTCAACCTGGGGAAATTAGTTTAATTTATTGCCAATCAAACTAAGAGCAGGATAATGAGAACTACACCCAAATCTTAAAACAC
>NW_010535362.1:0-33601 GCF_000687285.1 Phaethon lepturus
GGATTTAACGCCGTTCACCACAACTCTCTATGCTTGAATATTGGATTTTATCAAAGTAGTTAGTCCTAGATGACTGCTGAGAGTTATTGAGTTAAAGGGCTATTATTAAAGAGTAATGAAAAATTAAAATTTAGACATTTACTTAAATCGGAATTATTATTTTTAATTCAGGTCACATTTTACTTCCTTGTGCTGCTGTGCCATCGTTCTGAGGGTCTTGTGCGGTGCCTGCTGGGCTTGCTTAGAACAAGTTCCTGTGTGCACAGAGTGGAAGGAAGAGCAGGGTAAGGTGTGCAGGGAGGTCAGGGCACCTTTCCTGAAATGTAGCTACAAGTTGGCCATTTGTCTAACGTGTTCCCAAAAGATTTTCCCTGCTAGTACTAAGGACTCCTAGAAGACAATCCTGAGACATGGATCACCGTCATCAGTGCTGCTTTATTTTTGTACAGTTCTTGGCATAACTTGTCCTGGACCTTCCCAGACATCTCCTGAGGATGGCTCAGGAGTTAGCAAGGACGGTCCTGTTTGGAGGCAAAGCAGGTTTAATAGGGCGGCTCATTCCATACTAGCTGGCCTTTGCAGCAGAGGGTAAACCTAAGCAAGGCTTACATACTGATATAGGTGTACGCTTCAGTGTTCTGTTTGGTCAGCAGGATAACAGTGCAGTCTCCAAGGGGCCATTCATCCACCTGGCCTTAGGTAGCAAACTGGGATCAGGTGAACAGTTATCTGACAGTGCTGCCCAATGTCTTGCTTTTTATCTGTGGAGGGTGCCTGGACTCTTTTGTATTGAATGCACAGCTTTTGAAGGCTAAATTTTGGGAACACGGGTGCTGTCCAAGGAGATGGACCATTCAAGCAGAGACCTAAGCCAGGTTCTTTCCTCAAACCTTACAAAGGTAGGTCTGGGTATGACCTTGAGGTCAGGCAGTTGGATTTCCCAGTGTAGGAGAGCTGGGAGGGATGCCAAAAGGGCTGCCCAGCGGCCGCTTGGCTAGCTGTGATAGTGTGGCACTGCAGCTGAGCTGGGCGCTTGGTGCTGAGGTTGTGCTCTCTGCTGTGGGTGGCTAAGCCCTGCATGTAAGTAGACTGTGAGAGGGACATGGAAGTGAGCCAGCAAGGAATAGCACAGGTGGCTTGTGAGGAGAGCTGTGCCTCTGAGCCCCGCACAGCACTGTGGTTGCATCTTCAGTGCAGCACAGGGCTACTTGCTGCCTCTGGCCAGTTGCTGGATAACGCAGCAATGCCTCGGTGATCCCTTTGTGCGGCCATGTACTCCAGAGTGCAGCTGGGTAGCTGAGCTCTGAAGATAGTATGTCAGGCCCCAAAGTCCTCAGAAAAACAGAAAAATTGCTTCACCTGCTGTGTGTATAGCTCTTCTCTTGATGTGTTCAGAGCATGACTTGCCTTTTTCACAAAAGATGACCTTGTAGGTAAGTGGAAGCCTGCTCTTACCTCATAGAGTCATAAAATGGTTTGGGTTAAGGGACCTTAAAGGTCATCTAGTTCCATCCTCACTGCCATGGGCAGAGACACCTTCCACTAGTCCAGGTTGCTCAAAGCCCCATCCAATCTGGCCTTGAACGCTTCCAGAAATGGGGCATCTGGGCAACCTGTGCCAGTGCCTCACCACCCTCATAGTGAAGAATGTCTTCCTTATATCTAATCTAAATCTGCCCTCTTCCAGTTTAAGGCTATTGCCTTAATTGTCCTGTCACTACATGCCCTTGTAAAAAGTTGCTCTCCAGCTTTCTTGTAGGCCCCTTAGAGGTGCTGGAAGGCTGCAATAAGGTCTCCCTGGAGCCTTCTCTTCTCCAGGCTGAACAACCCCAACTCTCTCAGCCTGTCCTCATAGGAGAGGTGTTCCAGCCCTCTGATCATCTTTGTGGCCCTCCTCTGGACCATCTCCAAGAGGTCCATGTCCTTCTTATGTTGGGGGCCCTGGAGCTGGATGCTCCACGAGAGTGGAGTAGAGAGGGAGAATCCCTTCCTTTGACCTGCTTTTCAGGAAGCATCCCAGGATGTGGTTGGCTTTTTGGGCTGCAAGTGCACATTGCTGGGTCTTGTTGAGCCTCTTGTCAACCAACACCTCCAAGTCCTTCTCCTCAGGGCTGCTCTCAATCCATTCTCCTCCCAAGCTGTACTTGTGCTTGGGGTTGCCCTGACACATGTGCAGGACCTTGCATTTGGCCTTGTTGAACTTCATGAGGTTTGCATGGGCCCACCTCTCAAGCCTGTCAAGGTCCTTCTGGATGGCATCCCTTCCCTCCAGTGTGTTGACTGCGCCAGCCAGCTTGGTGTTGTCAGCAAACTTGCTGAGGGTGTACTCAATCCGGCTGTCCATGTCACTGACAAAGATGTTAAACAGTGCCAGTCCCATTACTGACCCCTGAGGAATGCCAGTTGTCACTGGTCTCCACTTGGACATTGAGCCGTTGACCACAATTCTTTGAGTGTGACCATCCAGCCAATTCCTTAGTCACTGAGTGGATACATCTGTATTTGCTTTCTGCTGTGTCCCCACCCCATTCTCTTTTTAGGTGGTTCACTTGCCTGTGGTGCAGGACTTGGCATGGGGTGAGTTTCAGTTTGGGTTCAGAAGTATTTTTCCTGTGTGTCAGGATTATTCTCTGTTCTGGGCTCACCATTGCTTTTAGCTTGGTGGCATCTCTGTGTTGCCTCAGTCTCCTTTCCACTCCATTACCCGTGCTGCTAAAGGGACTGCTCAACAGACCCAATGGAGTGTTTGTGCTAGGAAGATATTAGAGAGGAAAGATCACTTTGTCATGTTTCTTATGTTTTTACCCCAACAACCATTGCTGGTGATGTTCAGAGACAGATATTGGGCTACAGAGATTCACATTGAAGTTCTTACCATCTCTTATTATTGAAAAGGCTTCTGATTTTCACACTGAATCGGGGGACAGTTTCAGAGAGTCCTGGGCTTTCTGGCTCATTGTGGTTTCATCTTGATGTGTGTTTCCCTACTCTGCTTATGAGAATCCACGTGGGAGCCAGTGACAAAAACCTTAATAAAGTCAAGATACCTTATGGCTACTGTTTCTGCAGCTATTCAGCATAACTCTTACCCAGTTTAACAAGGGTTAAAGTAGTTGCCAGCACAGCTATGAATTTGAATGTCCCGGTTCTTTCTCCATTTTCAGAAACTTATGTTCTTCATACTTCAGACTCTGCCTTTAGCTTGGTTTTAGGAATAAGAACCTCCCTAACCTGGGATCAGTCTCCTTTATCAGAGTTTAGGCTAGTTAGCAGGGTTATATGTTGCTCTTGATGATGAGCAGAGTCTTGTTCATTGAGGCTGGCACAAAACTATCTACTTAAAAAAAAAAAAAAAAAGAAAGCAAATTAGGTTGTTAAATAATCTGTTGACATCTCTGTCTTGGGTTGTGACATGAGACCAGAACATTCCCTCTGTGAAATTACATGTTGCTGCCTCCTTGCAGGGCCTCCACTTCAGGCAAGTGTGAAGTCAAAGCCCTTCTGAAACAGCAGACACTGAACAACATGGAAGCAAGCATGGAGCTACCCATGTCCAGCCCCAAACTGTGTATTTGAGTTGTCTAGCTGTGCACAGTCCTATTGGGATTTAAAACACCAAAGACAGGAACAGGTCACCTGTGTGACAGCCGCAGGATCAGAGGATTTACCAGCAGACCTGGATGCTGGATTTGCTTTGGCTTTACCTTGTAGCTCTGCCTGCTTCCAAGAGTGTGTTGAAGGCCGATGTGTGGATGAGATGAACCTGTTCTTTATCCTTACTGTTAAGCTGCACTGTTGTGCAACATGGGATCCAAGGTTTTTTACATCTGGTTGAAGTCATAAAGCAAAGCATTGCCCAACCTGCCAGAGAGAGCAGAGACCTGTCAATGAAGAGCCACTATCCGTGGTTTCCATCTCTGCTATAATACTTGTTTCACCCAGCTCCTGATGCAAATCTAGCAGGACAGATCTTTTCCTTCCTTTGTGATTATAAGCTGGACTTGACTTTCCTAGCCAAGGCCATTACATTCATCGTGGATCAGAGCACAAGTGTATCTGGCCCAGTATTTTTGCAGTGGCTAAGAACAGGGCCCTAGGGAAGAGAATAAAAACTGGGAAAACCTGTGGTAAGTAGTTCCTGTGTGCTCTCCCAGCCTCTGGTCCCTTCTGGCACAGGCATTTACAGAGCTGGATGTGGCTTCTGTGGATTTACAAACCCTCAAGAGACATCTGTGGTGTTACTTTATCTGTTTGCCCCAAACCCATGGAAACTTTTAGCATCCACAGTCTGCCACTGTCTTGTGGCAGAGTCCAGTAGCTTATCTGCATGTCATGAGGAGCAGCACCTCTCCGTGTTTGTTGTGACTGCAAAGACAGTGAACATTTGATCATATCCCTCTTCTCCAAACTATTAATAATTTTATAGATCTGCCATATTCCTCCTGAGTCTTTCATTTTCCATGTTAAATAGTTATCGTTTGTTAGTGATTTCCTCTGCAGAAATCATACTTTTGACCATCTTTGTTGCCTATCTTTTCTAGCTGGCAGCAGAAGTTGAGACGGGACCAGAACTGCAAACAGCTTTGGAGATGCTGGCACACTGTGGCAAATTAATGTTTTCTTTTTTCTGTGCTGTACTTATTTCCTACTAACTCATAGTATTAGACTTGATTTTTGACCATTGTGGAACCGTGAGCTGGTGTTTTCCTGAATGGTTGCAGTAAGCTGAAATGTAAAGTTAGGATGTTTTTTTTCCATGTCGGTAACTTAATGCTGATCTGCACTGAACGTCATCTATCATTTCACTGATGAGACTTGGAAAGTCCTTCTGTAGATCTTCAGGGTTAGCTTTTGCCTCCATGACCCTGAGCTCAGAGCGTCTATGACCCCTGAGTGCCTTTTACTAACATGGACATGGTGGAGGAATGTGTTGATGTAGGGTGGCAGTGAGGGCAAGTCCTGCATTACAGCGTCACATCAGGGCACTAGCTTCTCCGGGAGGGTGCAAGTTCAAAGCTGAGGTGCAGATCCACCAAGCTTTCTGGAGGTAAACCCATTTTTGCTGAAGTGCTTATGTAGGTGGGAGCTAATAAGAGCTCTTTCACAGTTTTCCTTAAGAAAGGCTCCTGGCAGCTGTTGGCAGTCAGAAGTCTCACTGATGGAGAAATGGTGCTTTCCTCTGCCTCTTCCTTCCTTGCTCCTGTGCTGCTTACTTTTACCCTTGTTCATACCTTGTACTTTTTTGTGCTGGGACAATCATTTTTCTGTCCAGTATTTCTTACCTTCATGAGTTTGAGAAGTGGAAAGAGGTAGGCTGAAGTGATGTAGGAGAGAAAAAATGAAAAGAGGAGAGGGCATTGTAGGTCAGACCAAGGTGCCCATCTCCTCAGCATGCTAGCTGCAGCAGTGGCCAAAAGCAGATGTGGGGGAAGGAGCATGAGAATAGCTAATATACAGTATGATTTTTCCCCCCTGCCCACTTCCAGGGACTTCCTGAATCACAGAGTTTTGTGTTCTTTGCATTCAATAATCTTTGAAATTTTCTTCCATGAATTTTTCTAATAAATTCCTGGATCTGTATAAATTTTTGGCATCCATAACATCCTGCAAATGGCAATTATCATGATTTTGCCACTTGCTCTGAACCTCCTTGCAGTCATTCCAGCTGATGCCCATCAGCTTGTTTTATGGATGGCCTCTTCTCCTTTCCTGACTTTTATGGCTCTGTATCAGTACCTCTTACCCCATCAGCTGTCTCTGTTTAAGGCTGGAGGGGCTGATCCTGGGCAGTCTCCTTACATGCAGCCTTTCTGAGATGGATGAGCCAGAAGCCTGCTTCACTCGAGGCTGAACAGTAGTTTTCTCACCTGGTTTACATTCCTTCTCTAATACTTCGTTTGGTTTTTGAACTGCTGTTAATGTTGAACCAATGTCTTCATAAATACTGCAGTATCCCTGAGGATTCTGAGGCCCCTTTCCTTGAAAGGGGCAATGCTGGAGAATTACAGATAAAAACCAATGACAGCTGGATACAAAGTGGATAACAGTGACAGACAAAATGCTGGCTTCATGGCAGGACAGCTGGGAAAGTTCAGTTATTCTGAGGCTCTCCTAAAGTTTGGATCCTGTGGCTTTCAGCTCCAGGCAGCACCTTGACACTAGCACATGTTATGGGGGTGAAGAGAAGTGATGGTGACAGCCATGGTCCCCGAAGCCCTTGCAATACTGAACCTGACAGAGGTGGCAGCGGGGGAGGGATGGAAGGGTGAAGGAGGTGGAAGACCTCCATGTCCGATAGATATTACAAAGGCACCACTGAACTTGGGCTGCTTTTCCCATGCCATCTGCAGGATGCTGCCAAGTTTGTGACTTGCTAGAGAGATGCCCACATAGTGTTTGTGAAATCAAATGTGACAGTAAAATCTTTTTCTGAGGACAGTACCAGTAGCAGCATGGGACACTGAATCAGAGAAGAAAAACAGCTTCCTCAGCTTTGATTCCAGTGCAGGATGGGGCGTTCTTCTTCAAACAGTATGAAGAAGGCACAAAGGTAATTCTTGGGGTCTACGATGTTATGACGTTCCCAGCTGTCCCACAAACTCTTCTGCTTGCCTACAATACATAAAAATGTATTGTTGAATTTAAATATAAGGCAACTGTAGAGCTTGTCAAAGTAGGTAACTTGTCTGCTGCATGTACAAAGCGTTTTTTGATACCTAGCAGGTAGGAGCAGCATGCTTGAGGGGCTTTGAAAGTATCAATCCATTTCTGATCAAGAGCTCTGGAGTACAGGTAACATCCTCCTTGCCATGGGGTTCCCAGGGCAAGGATGCCACCAGCTGCAGGGCTCTGTTTAGCGCTTGTGCAGGTTAACACTATTGTGTATTGTTGGAAGAAAGATGCTGCTCCTAGTAACTGAATGCTCAGACCTGGTCTCAGTGAGCCTTTTCTTGTGAGTCGCTTCAGTGCAAGGCAAGCAGTGATTTTGAAGGGGAGCCAGAGGAGATCGGCAGCTTTGTAGAAAAAAGCAAAACCTCGCTGTGCATAATAAAGCAACAGTAACTGTGTCTGCTCAAACCCCAGTGCTGCTCAAAGCATCTGTTGTGAGCAACTGGGGGTGGCTTTATGCTCTGCTTCTTTCAAATTGGCCCTGCCAATTCCATGTAGAGAAATTCCTTTAATAATGCCAGGAGCAGAGCAGCACTGAGGAGTTTGGTGGGTGATTGGAGTGTTGGCGTAGGGTCAGTGTGACTCGGTGACGTGCCAGATTGTCTCCTGCATCTGCAGAGCCTGCTGCAGTCTCCCACACTTGTTGTAGATGCTATTTGGTGTCTTTGTTTTAGTCTCCTTGAACGTTATAGTCACTGTGGTTATTTTTGGCTGCTGTCTCATTGTTTCACATGTCTCTAGTCTAACATTGTATTAGTCAATATTCAAACCATTTCCAGATTGTTTAGCTTGTTCTGACTTTGAAAATTTCCTCTCCCACTAGGTGCAGACATTTCTGAGACAGTTCATCCCCCAAAACACAGACAGCCCTAAAAGTCACTTAGCATTTTGCGTTTGTGATCAGTGGAGCCAGGGTGCCCCTTTCCCCACCCTGTGTAGGCAAATGATGTGTTTGCTCCTCTTCAGCTGCCCCAGGAGGTTGTTAGGCACCTGCAGGTGACATGTGGGGTTAATGACACATAGGGGACTCTGGCTCTGGTTTAGTCTGAATATTTTTCTTGAGGATTTTTCTCCTGTTCCCATGACTATGCATCATTTTGTGGGGTCAAGAACCAGGTGCTGGAAGGAGCCCATAAAAGGCAAAATCAAATTAAGAAAAACTTTCCTTCCTTCTCTGTTTAACTGACTGAAGGCTCTGTCCACAGTATCCTCATCTGCCGCAAGTTGTGATGCTCATGTCCTTTTTTCTATATAAATGGCTGAGAAATTTTGCTTTACAAATGAAGAATGACATGCTGGACTCCTCCCAGCCCATTCCACCCTGGGGCAGGGAATAAAAATCCCACTGATGCTCTCACCATGTTGAGATGTGATAAAAGCATGAATAGTCAGAAGCATTACTGCATTTGAGCATGACATGTTCACGTTCCCTTACATATGCATGCAACACCAGAAACCCTTTAATTAAAACTGAAGATATATATGCACATGGGGCAGAATCCAACAAACACACCAAACCTGTATTTTGGATGGAAGAGTATGCATTAGAACCAGAGCGCAGTCTAATCAACTTCCCTCTGACCTGCTTGGCCATCTGGGACTGCTAAGAGGAACCCACTTGCTACCCCAGGTTTTGCTGATGTATGTCTCCAGAGCTGTCCTTAGGCCTGAAGTGACTGTCAGCCTCCTAACGCAATTCAAATACGTAGTCTGGAGACTTGCGTTGCCTAAGGCTCCCTTTCTCCAGTTGTGTGCAAACACTCCCAGCATTGTGCTCAGTGCAAAAATACAGTTCCCACGGGTATTCTGAGTAATTTAGCAGAAAGCAGAACAGGGAGGGTATAAGCTCACCCCAGCATTTGGGGAGGTGGAAGGAGTAGTGTACCAGGTGTACGCCCCATCCACAAAAGTATGGACAATAGCCCCACTCTGCTCCTCCCCTGAAACTAGACCACCTGTCAGCTGAGGAATGCAAAGCTCTTAGGCTCTGTGGATTTTGACACTGTGGAGGACCCCAAGAGCTCCAGTTACAATGGGGCAAATCACTATTCTTTATCTCTGATTGTAGCTGTCTTTGAATCGTATTCATTTTCTATTGCCTGTGATGAGTGCTGTTCACCACAGTCTACTGGAAACCCCCCCAGTGTCAAGAGCAAAAGAAGAAATTAATAAAAAGTGGCTGTAGGCCAGAGTGTCAGTAATTTTCATTCATCTTTAGGACTGAGTAAGGCTGAAACTTAACATATATGATGTGACATTACCCTTTTGATCATGGGTACTGTGGAAGACCAGCAGTGCTATCACTGGGGAACCCAACCACAGTGAAGGATGTTGCATTATCAGTATAAAAGTGCAAGCAAAAAGGTAAAAAAAGATTAAGTACAAAATGTGGTTGTGAGAGCAGAGTCTTCTAGCACTCGACACGTGCATGGAAGGTGGCAGCATTTTTATCTTGGCAAAGCAGAGAGCACAGTGGGAATGGGTGCCAACAGTTATTCCCACATGGGCGTGTTGGGGACATCCTGAAACCCAGAGCAGCAGGTGCTTTGTGGGACTCTTACCAACAACCAAATCAGAACAAGGAACATGACAAGTAGGGTAAGATGCTTCTGTGAATCTGGAGGGGAACAGCATCATGGTCCTTAGGACTTCTGGCAGAAATTATATCTCTGTAGGTCTCAAGTAGTAGTCATTTAATTGCTGTTTCTGAAATGAAAGGTGGTTATCTCCCAATTCATAAAGTGTTTCAGCTAGCACAAATGTTTCTAGCTAGAGGTTTTTTGCTTCCATGCACAGCTCCGAGCTGACTGTGTGTGTTTTGTGCAGACAGAATAATATAGTCCCAGTGGAAGCATCCAATGATGCTGCTAAAAAAATGTTTTCATAAAACTGTCGATAATGATGAGCAAAACAGAGTGTACAGAAAAAATTAAATTTAAGAATATAAAGGGTAATTGAGTGTTATGAAAGTACTCTAGTAAATGTCCTGAATACTGAATTGTCACAAATGTCTAACAGGATGCCGTGGCCAAAACCACGCATAGTCAGAAGAGCTCTGAAAGACAATCTGTACTAAATAGGGGGAGGATTCAATTGATAATGATAAATATAAATAAAGTTAGGAGATACATGCACCTCTTGAGTAAGACCAGAAAACCCAATGACAAAACCATGGGGAAAAGTAGAATCAGAATGAATCATTTAAGTAGTGAATCCTGGTAAATTCACTGCAGTATTTGTTAGTAAGTTAGTACTTTGAATCGGTTAAATTGTGTGCCATGTTTCTCTTTGAAATTAGATTTTGGCATAATCTCCCTGTAGGTATCTACTGGCCACACATTTTGTCTTGATATTTGCTTTGGATAACTCACTTTGAGATCCCGCAGGCTTCCTATGTGTCTATTGGAAGGACACTTTTCAAGAAATAAATCCAAATGGATGTTATTGTGGCTCTTGGCTTAATGCAGGATTGCCCTTGTTGTTCAGGTAAAATCAGTGATTTCGTAGAGTTTTAAAGGGTAAAAAAGCACTCATGACTACTTTTATGAGCTTTCCCAAAACTTACCTTGGCTTTTCCCAAACTTTCAGCTTCTGTTTTTGATGCATGGCCCTGGGAGAGAGAGGCATCACTCCCATGGGAGATGAGTGCCATCCAGATACCTGTGCCTGAGCCCATGTCTCAGTACACTTCATTGTCAGTGGGCAGAGTACAATCCCTCAAAGGGTGATTCCTCTCCTCGTGTAGAAAGTCCTGTCTCCCTGGGAAGGTCAGATGAAGACAGTTAAGTGCCTTTTTCTCTTTGAATCTAGAAGAGTCAAGAGCAATTTGTACGTGCCTCTTGCTCTGTGTCACTACTTAAGCAAGGTGAGATGCATCAGACTTTGGTATGTGGACAGTCCAGTGCTGCATACAAAATAATGTAATCTCTACTGTCATACTTCTACTGAGTATTTCCTGCTGATACAACCAAGTGGTCTGCCTCTGAGCTGCCACAGTACATCAGCTGCTTCTGTAGATAAGATTTCTGCTGTGACCGTTTAAGCCTTTTCAGTGTTTCCAGGATACAGCCCTTCAGAGTCTCTGATCTCACTTTCTCAGATAGCTCTGTTTAACTGAACTGTCATTATATTTGCCACTGCCATAGTTTTTTGCTATTTGTGAAAATTATCATCTTCTTTTCTCCCTTTTTTTTGCTAAAAATATAAAGTAGAGCTACGATAAGAACTGCTCACTCTCCAAAAAGAGAAGTCCATACATCCACATCAGATTGTTCAGTACCTTTACAAGCTGAGCAAGTTATTGCCTTATCAGGTTTATTTAACAAGTCCTGTTTAAACATCCTCTAACAATATTAATTAGCATTAATAATAGTCCCGATGTTTGAATTCTGCACCATTCCTTCTGATACTTTGATATCGGTGACAGGCTGGAGAAGAACAGTCATGAACAGCCAGAGTAATTTAGGTTGGAAGTACCCCTGGAGGTGTCTGGTCCAAGCCCTCAGTCAAAGCATGACCAGCTTAAAACGGCCACTACATCTAAGATAGTATTTTTATATTGGCTGATTTGCTCCAGTCCTATAAATGTGCACTTTATTTGTAATACTAATTTGTTTAGGTTCTGTTTCCAAGCACTGGGGTTAGTTCTGGCTATTGCCAAAACGTTAGTGTCTTCTGCTAAAAGACTTCTTGTGGATACTTTCTCTCCACATACTTGCTTGTAGAAGATGTTGCTTTACATCTCCTTCTCCTTATTAAGCTAAGTAGATTGAGCCTCTTTTATCTCTTGCAGTACATCATGTCACCTGGGGAGGTATTGGGGAATTCCAGGGCCACCTCTGGTAGAGCTCTGAGTACCTCTGCAGATGGAGGTCCTGCAACCTCTTTGGGACCCCGTGCCAGTGTTTGACCACTGTCACAGCAGGGAGTGAAATCCTAATGACTACTTGGAATTTTTCTTCTTGCAGCTTGTATCTTTTGCTTCTTTCACTATGTGCCTCAGAGGAGAGCCTGATGCTGCCTTCTTTATACCCTCTTGTTCTGTAGCTGCAGACAGCAAATGGCCTTTGCCTTCTCTTCTTCAGGCTAAGTAAACCCAGTTTCTTCAGTGTCTCCTTGTATGTCCTCTGCTCCAGCCTATGGCCATCTTGATGGCCTCTGCTTGACTCAGCCCAGTACATCTGTTTCTTTCTTGTGCTGGGCAGTCCCAAAGTAGACACTGCACTTTAGGTGTGGCCTCACAAGAGCCAAAGAGAGGAAGGATCACCTCTCTCCACCTGCTGGCAGCACACTTGCTGACACAGCCCAGTCTGTGGTCAGTCTTCCTAGCCAGGACACACTGCTGTTCAACTTCTCATTTTTCAGGACTTCCCAGATCCTTATCTGTGAAGTTGCTTTTCAGCTATCATCCCTAGCCTGTCCTGGTGCCACAGGAGCAGGACTTGGACTTCTTTTTGCTGAGGCTGCTGTCCACCCCTTTCTCCAGCCTGTGAAGGTCCCTCTCAATAGCAGCCCTGCCCTCCAGCATATCAGCCATGCTCCCTGCCACCTCCCAGTCTAGTATCATCCATGAACTTGCTGAGAGCGTGCTCTTTGCCATCATCAATAAAGGCATTAAACATCAGGGACACCACTAGTAATTCATTCATAAATCTAATTGCTGAGTTAAATTTTCTGCTTCATTCAAAGATTTGAATGTTTCCTCCTAAATCAGGTTGTCCTTTGGGCCTCTGAGCAGCCTGTGACATCCACAGAGGAGATCAGTGACTCAGTCCCAGCATCCCTGTCTTGCTCTTTATGACCCATAAGCTGTGACAATATAACCAGAGTGTCTAAATCCTGATTCATGGCCCACACAGAGCTCTTTACCCAGCGTTATCCTGTGCAGACACAAAAGCATGTTATTAGTCATGTTCCAGACTCTGTAGAAACCAGCTTTAGGAGCTGCTTTGGTGGGGCAACAAGATGGGTTGTTCACCAGCAATACTGGGTCCCTTCCCAGGGATCTCTGCCCATAACCCCCTTCCTTCCTGGTGGAGACTTCATTGGACCCCACCCCAGGTCACCTCCCAGGGCAATTGTTTCTTCTGCCTGCAGAAGCCCTTGGTCTTCAGGGCAAGGTTGCCTTTCTGCACCCAGTTGCTTACCAGGCTTGAGCCTCTACTGGCCTCCATGGTGGGGCTTCCCCAGGGTGCCAGGTGTGTGAGGGGGAAAGTCCTACTCCATCCAGCTGGCATCTAATGCTGCAGGAATATTTGGGATGTAGAAGAAGAGGGAAGAAAGGGAAGAGCTGCCCACCCACCTGCAGAGGTACCTCTCCCATTTCCCACCCCTTCCCATGAAGGGGGCTGTGGGACTGGTCCCACTGACAGAGCTTGCTGAGCCACCGTGGTCTTTCTGTGGCAAGGAGCCTGTCACTTGGAGCCAGAGCCACCTCCTGGCCCCAGCTGCCATGGCACTCACAGGGGACACACAGGCCTCTCCCCTGAGCTCTGCGGAAACAATCCGCAGGAGCAGTGGCCTGAAAACCAGCACTGCACACCAGCCCTGCTGCGTGTGTCACGCTCCGCCAGCTGTGTCCTGGGGACGAGGCCACTTTCCAACCAGTGGCCAATGCCAGGTTAACCATTAACTTGCTGCTGTGAGGCCTGCTGGGGACAGGGCTTTGTTTTCAGGGCACTGAGAAGCTGCTCGCTTTGGCCCTTCTTGTGACACTCTGGTGATGTTTCTTGATGGAATCCTGCCGGGGTCCAAACAGCCTTTCCTGTTTGCAGACAGCCATGCAGCAGAGCCATGGCCCACATGGCCTTCACGGTCTGTAGGCAGCAAGAGGGAGGGAAGCCCAGGAGTGGGATGTGATCATGGTGGTGAGGGAGGGGACAGGCATGTGGCCAAGGCCAGGCGCAACACTGTGCACAAGGCGCTGAGTTTCCTTCTCAGGTGCTCTTTCTGGTGCTCCTTTCAGCTGCCTGAGGTCCGTGAGACTAAGCAAATATGTTGGTGACCACCCCCAGAGTGAGGGACGTCCCTCAGAGAGGGGTCACAGGGTGCCTGGTGTGCGCCACGAGTGCCCATTGTGCGCAGCTGGTGCCTGTTGGCAGCCTGGGCCCCACAGGAAATGAATCACCTTCAGTCAAAGGCTTCGCATCAGGGCGCTGCAGTCTCCCTTACTGGCCCTGTCTCCTCCCCACATCCTGCTCTTCGCTTCTTGGCGCTGTGCAATAGGAAACTCCCGAGTGTTTCCTCTGCAGGGAGCTCCACAGACATGCTGGAGGCCAAGTCCTGCTTCAGCGCAGACAGCCTGAGCAAGGGTGCGGGTCGAAGAGCTGCAGTCACTCCCCTCCCCTCAAGTTTGCAGCAGCGCTCGCACACGCTGGGGACGTGCCTCAGGCCCAGGATGGGGCGATGCTAATGCTGCGTGCCAAAGAGGGACTTCAGATCCTCCCAGCAGCCATTCTGGCCCACTCAGGTCCCCCTCCCTGCTATTGCCTGCCAAGCACAGAGGGGCTGTTTAAAAAAATCCCTGCCACCTCTGAGGTGAGCTGAGAAGAGATCTAGATTTAGTGTGTCAGACCATGCCTGTGTGTTAAAATGACTGCTCATTGTCAGCAGCAGCAAGGAGAGGAGGCATAAGCGTTCATAACTGCTCATCTCCTGGGCGGCCGAGGGCAACGACAGCTTTTGAAACAGGAGGGAGAAACTTGAAACTCTACTGGCACAGTGTCCTTGGGATGTGACTACAACCCAGGTGAAGGATTGTGCTGAGCAGCCTGGGCTGCAGGAGAAATACTGTCAGCAATGGGCAGAACTGGCAGCAGTTCTCACACCCTGTGTCTGCGAGCTGGGTGTGGGGGGGCTTGCCCCTTCCTCAGTGGCCACCAAGTGGCTGGGGGTTGCATTTTCTAGTTTACAGGACTTTTTACGGTTCCTGAATCTCCATCTGTAAAGTGTCTTCAGGAGATGGGTACAGTGCTGAACAGAGAGGTGTCTGCTATGTGTGCATGTCCGTGTACAGGGACCCGCATCCTGCACGTGCATTAACCTCCACAGCCCAAGAGCTTGCATGTGGGCAGCTTGTACTGACTGTTGAGCGCTGGGCTGAGGGGCTGCTGCTTGTGCACAAACAGCCTGTGCAGACCAGCAGAGGAGGACACTTCCTTTCCTCAACTATTGGGAACAGGCTATTTTTGGAAACCCTGTGTAACCAAAGTAGATGGACTGTGGCTCTTTGCAGTTTCATTTCTTCTAGTTTAGCATTCAGAAATTTGTTTAATTAAGAAGTTATTTATATAAACATTTATAGTCTAATTTACACAATGAGGATATTTATATTCTGAACTCTTATATTGATTTTCAGCATTTTTTCTTTCAGGGTGAGATTGCCTCTGTTCAAAGAAACGGTAACCGACCAGGAATACACAAGGTGTTAAATGCCACACTACTCACCCAGACTTTCACCTAAAAGGAATAAAAAATAAACATGGCAGAATTTACAGGTTACAAGGAAACCTCAAATCGGCACCTACGATTCAAATTGCAGAGTCTTAGTCGCCGCCTTGATGAACTAGAGGAAGCAACCAAAAATCTGCAAAAAGCAGAGGATGAGCTGCTTGACCTCCAGGACAAAGTTATCCAGGCAGAAGGCAGCAACTCCAGCATGCTGGCTGATGTTGAAGCCCTGCGGAAAAGAGTGCTGAAGATCGAAGGCAAGGATGAAGAAATTAGGAAGGCTGAAGAGCTTTGCCGGTTAATGAAAGAAAAACTTGAAGAGGAAGAGAGTCTAACCCGAGAGCTGAAGTCAGAAATCGAACACCTTCAGAAGAGAATGGCAGAGCTGGAGAAGCTGGAAGAGGCCTTTGGCAGGAGCAAGAACGACTGTACGCAGCTGTGTCTTAGCCTTAATGAAGAAAAGAACTTGACCAAAAAGATATCTACAGAACTAGAAATACTTAGAGTGAAAGTGAAAGAACTGGAAGCATCTGAGGACAGGCTGGATAAAACTGAGCAGAGCTTAACATGTGAGTTAGAAAAACTGAAATCCTTAGCACTGAGCTTTATCAGTGAAAGAAAACATTTTAATGAAAGAGAAAAGCAGAATGAAAAAATAATCCAGGAGCTAACACAGAAACTAGAACAAAACAATAAACTAAATAGGGCCGATCAAACTAGAAATGCATCCAACTTGCTAGAAAGGTCATCAAATAATCTTCTGGACAGAAATGATTTAAGAATTGAAGATGACTTGACTTCTGCATTGCCCTCTAAGGAGACCAGGAAGAAGGGAAGTGTGGATTACCTGAAACATGTGGAAAATGAAACCAGGAATAAATCAGAAAACCAAAAGAATAAAAATCAGGAAGACAACAAAGTGAAAGATCTCACCCAAGAAATTGAGAAACTTAAAACTCAAATTAAACGTTTTGAATCTTTAGAAGAAGAACTTAAAAAAATGAGAGCCAAAAACAGTGACCTGCAAGACAATTACTTGAGTGAACAGAATAAAAACAAACTCTTAACGGGTCAGCTAGAAGAAATAAAAATGCAAATAAAGAAACAGAAAGATCTGGAGAACGGAGAGGTTGAAAATGAAGATACAAGCTTTTCTAGCAGGGGAAAACATGACAGACCTAAATACAGAGGTGTCACAGCTGATTTGACAGCTGCCAAGCACAAGCCAAGGGAGGTCTCACCGCAGCAGCGCCGGGAAAGAGCAAGGAACAGAGATTTCTCTGTCAGTAATGACAGCTTCAGCCACAGTGGTAAGCAGGTGCCCAGTCCAAGCTTAATGAACAGAAAAGCAGGAAAAGCTTCTGGTGCATCTGCCCTTTCAGACGCTGCTGTGACAGATACAAAAAGACTGGAAGAGAAATCTTTAGTTTCCACTTCTTCTTCTGATCAGAAGGAAGGCTGTGTCACGCAGAATGATGGGAAGAGATCAAAAGAGCAGCCGTCTGTCCTCAGCCGATATCCTCCTGCTGCACAGGAGCAGAAATCTTGGAAAGCACCTTCCAAACCTGTTGGTGACACAGGCATGAGATCGAAGGCTGAAAAGTCATCTCAGGTGCTCCGTGGCAACTGCCAAACCAGTGCTGATGCACGGGATGAAAAGTTAAGCAAAGGAGAATTGGTGGCTGCTTTGGCTGAGAAGCTGAAAACAAGTCAGGCAGAAGTCAGTGACTGCTCGGGGGACACGCTGCTTGCCAGGGGTAATCATACCTCTTCCAACGGCACAGCTTCCACGTACAGGTACCATCTCTACTCCCACATGTCGGCATCGGATTCCACCATCTCTAAAGCAGAAGCAGTGAACACTTTTGCTGCATCACACAGACAGCCCTCAGAGGGCAGGGCTAAAAGAGCAAATATCTGCCAGGAAAAAGAATTCGCAGACACATCACTTGAAAGTGCAAAGCCTTCAACACTAACAAAGCGTTCCCATCGCTCCAGGAGTCAGGAAGACATTCTGCAGATTCTCACAGGTCTTGATAAAGAAGACAAGGAGCAGTCTTCAACTTCAGCAATGGATCATCTAAATGCTGGCTTGAAAATGGACTCCAAGACCATCCAGAGTAACCAGGAAAAGCTTAATTCAGATGAAGAATTGGGAAGAAGCAAAAAAAACACCACTCAGTCAGATTTTGAGACAAGAAAGAAAGTTAGTTCCAAGCAGTTCTCCAATTCCAGGGGAATTTTTAGAGCATCACTTCTTGAAAATGACAAAAACACTGTAAGTGATGAAGACTCCACCAAGTGTATAAAACCATCAGATGCCAGCACTGGAGGATTTAAGTCCAGAAGGTCATTCAGCCCAAGAGAAGCTTTGAGATCAAAAGCTGTCATTAAACCTGCAATTGTTGAAAAGGATATGAAGGCAGTCATGGGAGGGACTGTTTCTGAGGCAGAGTCAGAAAAACAGAAGTCTGTTTTTAAAATGGTAACAAGTAAAATGACAAGCAGCATCACAATCTTCCCTTCTGAGCCAACAGCTACAAGGACCAGTGCAGATACAGCAGCAAAGGAAAGGCATGTTACCACTAGCAACATCAGAGTTGCTCCAAATGAGCCTTCACCAATAACAAATGATCTTCCCACACCCTTTGAGATATCAATTAGTAAAAGTGCACTGAAATTATCTGAGACAGACAGAATTGGAGAGGCAGTGCCAAGAAGTAAAGCAGAAACAGTGGTCTCCAGAAGCAGCATTATGATAAAGACTTCTGAACTCACAGAGAGGAACAGTGAGCCGCCTTCGGAGGCAATCAGCTGGAAGAGCTGCTCTTCAGATACAGCTTCATCTGAAACAAAACATGTCACTGTGAGAAGTTCCTGGAGAACAAGACAAGGCTTACATTCCCTGGAGGACTCTCAAACCAAAGTGGAGAAGAGTGAAGCTTCCAGTACTACAAACATGAGTAGGTCCTCAGTGGATCTCTCAGAAATGGAGGGGAACAGTGCAAGAGCAAACTCCCTGGAGCAGACCTCAGCAAGGAGCAGTGCCACAGCTAATTCCTGGACTGCCCCTGAACTGGGGTCCCGCAGGACCAAAAGTAACTTAAGTGCATCTGAACTGCTAACACGCAGGAGCTATGCAAGTGATCCTACAGCAGCTTCTGCTTGGCACCGGACAATGCTACCTGTAAGTATCCTATGTTAAACACTCTTGTCTTTCAGTTGATGAGGTTCTCCAAATTGCCTGTTAGCTGTAGGGTGCCTGATTTTAAATTCTTACAGCTTATTTCCTGAAGTGCTGCCTTCTCCCAGCTCCTGCTATCTTCAGTGGAGCATCTCATATGTGAATTTAGACTTCTTTAAATGAGATCCATCTGCTTGGGTCTTGTAATGCCATATGCCATATAGTAGCATTTGGTCTCGCCAAGATCAGAGAAGACATAGTCACAGCTTATGTACGACATGGTATGCTTTTCAGAGTGGCTTTGCATGGCGCTGTCAACTTGGAGTAGTAATGATAGGAATGAGCAGAATTTAATAGGGTTGTGCCTCAGGTAGAGCTGTAATGGCAATTGCAGAGCTATGGCTTCTTTTGGTAAGAGCTGCATGGTTTCCTGATGTGAAACCAGAGCCCAGTGCTGGACTCTGGTCTGGAAATGCTTTCCGGGCATCTCCTAAACAGGTGAGTGGTTGCTGGTCACACAGGACTGCTCTCTCCTTGGTCTGTGTCAATATGAACCTGAAACCTGAAAAGAAGCAAGAGCCACAGGGATGGCTGTGCTTTTTTCCTGTTCCTTTGGCTGGTACCAGTGAGGGAGTCCCTCAAAGCAGGGCTGACACATGCAAGACAGTTAGTCTGGTGAGCTATACTTGCCACTGGAGCTGCAGGCTCCAGCATATTTCCAGTGAGCTCACTGGCACCAGGTGCCCCTCCAAGTCCATTAAACCATATGCCAGTTGCTGCTCTAGCTGCTGCCTGTGCTCTTTACGTAGAGCTGCTCTAAGCAGCTGCTGCTGTTGCCAGTCTCCAGGAGCAGCCCAGCTGAATAATCTGACAGAGTTTATGGCAGACAGGACAGATTCATAACCAAATGACTCTGGCATTGAGAAAGACGAGGTGGTGAAGGTGTGAAAAGAGTTTTACATTTGCAAAACTTACCTTCTGGCAAGGAGAAGCACAGAAGAATTTGCACCGTTGAGCAACCTAAATTCCCTGTATTGAAGGGGATGCCTAGGAATGGCATCACCCAGACACTGAGCTTGAAGCAGGTGATAGAAATCATGGTGACAAGGGTAGGTGCAACCTCACTTCTGGCCCATCTGTAGGGTGGGAGATTCCAAGGCCACAGTCGTCTCCCTGGCCAGGGTCACAGGCAGTCTGTACTTCTCTTTCATGAATCCAGGCAGAACTGACATGACTGAGGTTGTCCTTTTGCATAATGGCAGATTATGTGCTGGTGAAATGGGAGATCCAACCCTGGGCCTCCTTTTATCCCAGGAGTTTGATTTCACAGCACCCACAGCCTTGAGTCTCACAACTGAGGAGGTCTCCACTTGCAGCTGGGCTCATGTGTGGTCAGTCATGGAGCCCTAAAGAGTGGCCACTCACACATCTTTCCCATCTTCCCACCCAGGGCTGAGTGTAGCTCTGCAGTACATTCAGTGGGTGGTCTCAAAGTCACTGTCAGATCAAACTCGCCAGCTATGCGGTGTGCCTGCAACAGCAGCTGAAGTGTCCCTGACAGAGTAACCTGACCTTTGTGTAGTCATCCTGGGTATCTCTGATGAATTAGCTGGCTTCCAGCCTTGCCTCGTCTGTCTGCAGTGACAAGCAGTCAGGAAACCGACGGTGTGGTTAGTTCACACCGGGCTGTTGAGTATTGAGTTAGGTATCTCTCTGCATCATAATTTAAAATAAAATAACCCTGATGCCACACAGTCACAAATCTGAATTCTTGGACATAAATTAAGTATATTTTTGACTTGTAAATGAGGAGCATGAAGTTACCCTGAAAGACTGCAGATAATACACAGATAAGAAATTTCATATATTTGGGCAGCTCAAATTATTGCATATGCCCTTGGAAAAAAACCAAAGTATCTGCCTTTGAAGGGTATCTTCAGGCTTATCATATATATCATAGCACAAGCAATCTGTTTCTGCTGGAATTTCTGTTTCAGTTAAAGATGTAGCTGTTTCTCTGGCAGAAGGCTTAGCACTGATCTATGCTAACTTTGCACATTCAGTTTTCTTGTGAAGGCATCACTGTCACCTCTTTCCAGCTCGCTATCCAAAGTCTGAGATTGCTTTAAGAATCCTATTTGGGAAACACAGAGTCTGTACTGGTTTTGCCAAAATACATGCTTCTCTCCTCCACGAAATACTCACAATATCTGACCATTTGCTGCAGCACAGCAGAAAGCTGGAGGCTCTGCCCATGCCCCTTAGCCTGTCCCTCAAGACAGACCCAAACTGAGCACCTGGAAAGAGTTCTTGCAAGGAGATGCCAAGGCACAAGGTGTAATTTCAGCCTTCTGTTTTTGTACCACTGATACAGGCAAATGTCCCTAATGAAGCTACAGGCTCTATCAGCAGTTCTGAGCAATATCTGTGCTACAGAAGCGGCAGTTCTTTTGGAGCACTGCTTTGGGAGACCCAGAAAGCAGTAGGTGCTGATGGATGGATGCTGCAGCCTGGGGACCAGCTCCCTCTAGTGCCTGCAGCCAGCCTTTCTCGGGCTCCCATAAAAGACCTGAGGAGATGCAAGACCTCAGTCATTCTGTTGGGCTTCGTGTTTCAGATACTGAAGTTGGTATTTCTCTGGTGTGGTGATTGAAAATTGTCAATGCCCAAATTAGTCCCCTTTGGACTGGCAAGGCAACAAGCAGGCAGCAATGCAAGATGAATGCACTTGATTTGTTTTTGTTGTGGCTGTGATTAATATGACTGGAGCTGGGCTGTGTGCTGCATAAATTAGGTAAAAAACCTAAAGGTAGACTTTTCTTCAAGTGAAGCTATGCATATCTTCTTATGGTGGACTGGTCTCATGGAAAAGTCTCCCTGACAGTATCTAGGGCTGTGCTGCCTCTCAGCCCTTCTCTCCTCTGTTTAGGGCCTAATAGAAAGTGTATCCATCACCATTTCACCCTTGCTGACTCCACATACATAAGCTTCTACTTAAGCAGCCAGCCATGTCGCATCACTGTGTTTTCATCTTTCCTGGGACCTCAATAACTTTGTCCAAGGGTTCTGTTCGGTTTTGTGTGAATTCTGGGAGTCACAGTCTATTCAGAGCAGCTTCCCAGGCACTTGTCAGTGACCAGCTGATTGTCCTTTGGGGTGCTATTACCTTCTGCAGTGCTACGGAGCATGCTGAGCTCTGCACCAACTCAGCAGTATGGGGAGGTACTGGTCTGCTTTACTGACACATGGCCGGTGGTCAGCCTGATGGCCCTGGCTCAGCTCCTTACCCTACAAAACTCTTTGAGACCAGTGTATCATCTGGGTTTGTTGATTGATAGTCATAAATTCATGGGGCCTGACAGCAGAGACAAAACTGCCACTGTCAGATCCCCAAGGGGATGGAGCACCTATATGCTCATTCAGTGGCCTCATCTCTACAGACAGACAACTACTGTATCAGAAATATAGAGGTGCCCAGCCCTTGCTAAGCTGTTCAGGTCCATCAAGATGACTGCCATTCATTAAATTAAAATTATCAATCAATCAATCACCTCACTTTCATGAGCAGCCTGGCCCACCATGGTTATCTCTGGCCCATGGTTGGTTGGAGGTCCCCGTGGGACCTGTCCCTGTGTTGTGCCTGTTCACCAAGGTACTGCTGCTGCTCACACCTCACTTCTGTTGTAAGGCTTGGATCACAAGGGGAAGGTTTGCTGTTTGCTGGATGTCACCCACAGCGGGGCCAGCTCAGGGCAGATATTTGCCCATCCAGACCCACCAGATGTCACAGCTTCTTTCTGACAGCCCATCAAAGGCTAGTGTCCATCTCAGAGATGCTTTTGTGCCAGGCATGGGGACTGCTGCTTCTCCCTTCCCTGCTCTCCTTTTTGCCACAGGGCAGGGACCAAATTTGTTCCACCACTGCCCACAGTCCCGTCACAGGGATGTGCACTGTGTGTTTCAGCAAACATGATGCCATCCCCAAAGCGAGCAGAGCTGATAAAGCCTTCAGTATTTGCACTTTGCCCAGTAGCCAATTACGTTATTGCAATTGTAAGTGAGTTCGTTCAACTTTGTAATGATTTATTTTGTTTCTGATGTGCCTTACAGGGTGCTGGAACATGTAGATAAGAAGGTTTTTGACAGCCAACAGCAAAAGCACTGCCATCTTCCCCAGGAGCTGGAAGGTGACAGAGACTCCTCACCCCTGCGACTCACAGCAGGGTGCAGCCTCAGTAAAAGACACAGGTGCCCCAACCAGCCCTAAGGCAGACTGTAGGCAACTGAATCCCAGGGTATGATCCCATAAATGTCTCTGCAGACATTCAAGAAAACATTAGTGAGTTTAAAAGTGCAATTTAAATACCCAGAGCAGGAAAACAGTGTAGGACACTGCCACATCACATCCTCATTGCCAAGAAAATGGGAGATTGAGGTTGCTAGCCACGCCCCTCCCCCCCATCCATGGTAGTTAAAACTGACTGCTTCAGTCACTAAACTCTGGGATTTTCTGTTGCCAGTAGTCCCTTGTGGACCCAAGCACTCTGGGCCCAGCAAAGCCATACAGGCTGAGCACAGATTTGTACACAGGTCACTCAGCTGAACAGAAGACTCTGCACTCATAACTTGGATTAAAATTACTGGATGGTTTAAAAAAAAAAAAAACTTTATGAAATAGCACATAAGTGAGGACATGCCAGAGCTGGCCTTATGGCCAATATGAAAGGGACATAAGCCAGCACCTTGCACTGCAAACCCAGGGCCAAAAACCCATTGCTATTCCACATCCCTTCACAGTCGCAAAGTCCTAACCTTCTTTATTTCCCTTTGCACAGGATGAGAGCAAAGATTTTGTGCTCAGTTCCAGAAGAAAACAATATGGCTCTTCGGAGTACCTCTCACAGGTTGACACACCAGGGAAAAGGCCAGTCACTAAGATGGAAATGCAGGACCCTGAATCCAACCCCCATGCACCGCTGGGTCTCCAAGCAGAGGAGCAGGTATGTGAGTTCAAGGACCATCCAGAAAAAAAGAGTTACAAGGCAAGGAGCCAACATCTTAACTGACCTCTCAGTAGCATAACTCGGAGAACTTGTCCAAATGAATGTAAACCTTTTAAGAGAAATCCAGTCTTAAATTAGCACTGCCCAAAGTGGAATGTCTACTGTGTTGCCTTGGTAAATTATTCTGCTTGACTATACCGGTAAAAAAGTACTACTTTATTTTTCTGTTCTAGACTTGTTTTAGCTAGTTTTATGGCTAAAAACATTCGCCAGGGAATAAGAGGCCCTGCATCTAGTCATCCCCTGGCACACATTGGACAATTGGGGGTGGAAAAAACATTGGAGACACAAAATCAGAGTCCCTGACTTTCCTGCTTCAGCTGTGTGTTTGTCTGCTACTACATAACCTGCTGCTCTGCCTCCTAAAACACATCTTTCTGGACACACAAAGAAGTGGAAAGTGGCCCACATTATAGTGACCATGACTTATTACCTGAAATGGGAAAAACCTTGTATTCCAGCCTCTTCACAGGGGGCTCCCTTCAGAGGAGGTAGAGGTCCAGGCACCCCTTAATTCCTAGGTGCACAGCCATGCTTATGTCTCTACAAAAGATTTTCTTTTCCTCCTGGCATTCCCTCTTTGCCTGTGCAGCTGCCCAGAGCAAAATACATCTTTCCATTTGTGGATCACCCACGGCAGGAAGTATCTTAAGACCTCAAAGCTTTCGTCAGTGTATCTTACTGGATTTGCACAGGAGTTGCTGAGTCTTAATGTGAGAGCAGCAAGACTGCAGCAAGGCAGCTGAGAGCCCTACATATTCATACCTCTTGGGGAAGTTGCACAAAATTAAGGGCCCAGAGGGACATGGTCACAGCTGAGCTTTGCAGACTGGCATTTAGAGATAGGTAATGTCTTCAGCAGAGCGCGGCAAACTGACACTGTCCCTGTTGGTAGCTGAGGAAGGAGACTCCACAGTGACACTCTGTGTGGTCACCGAGAGGTATCACCCACAGTGACATTCATCTAGCCAGATGCTGACTCCTGTATCTGAGGCTGTGCTGTGCTTCCTTTGTCTGCACAGACTGGGTCACCAGCAAATAAAAATTCGGGTAAAGTCAGGTCCCCATAGCATACACACCATCATTTGGATCTGCTGTCTTGCCCAGGCTTCTACCAACTGTAACAAGAGCCTGAACACCTTGCATATAGAGATCAGCACATCAGATCAGCTCCATCTCCTCTGTGCTGTCAGGTGTTGTGCATCTCATTTGCCAGGTCCACATCCTGGGTGTGGAAGTAGGTGCTGGGTACACTACAACATAAAAAAAGATAATAGGCCCTGCCTATGTGGGACAGGACTGGGTCATTCTGCTTTGGGATTACTCCACTGTAAGCACTGACAGAGCCTGTATGTTCCAAACTGAGCCTGCCACTGCCCTCCCTGCCCCACCATCGGGCTAGGATCCTAATGGGCTTTGGGATGGCTGCCTAAGGGCAATCACAATACTCTTCCCCAGAGCAAAAATGCTGACAGAGGCAGCTGCAGGTCCTAGCCAGTCTGTGATGCTGTGGGGTTGTTTCTTACAGGGTGCTTCCCGTACCTGCCGGACAACATCTCGGAGATGAGTTGTATTCCCTTCCACTCAATGAACGCACTGCACGGTGGAACAAGAGGCAGGACAGTACCAAGCTCACGGGCGTCACACCTGTTTGTAACCTCTCCAGAGGCTTCAGCTAGCCTGAAACCAGTTTTCTAATGCAGTTTGCAAGGTACAGGAGCTTTATTGGTGAATTCTTTTTCTTCATTGCTGAAGAGGCAGCTGCAGAGACTTTGCTCAGGGGACTCCCACTTCTAATCTCTGTACCTGCAATCTTCAACTCCTCCATAGGATGATAGGTCTCTCTCCATGTGGAAACCATGACTGCATAGCCACTCTGACCGATGGTACCCCTGGATAACAGAGAACTTGTTAATCACTTGCATTTAGACAAGATCCCAGAAGTATCCCTGTGACTACAGTCCACCAGCCCATGACAGCTGTTCTACACAGCTCCACAACTGAAAGCTTGCAGTTCCTAGGGCGAGTTTGCATACTCCTAATACACCCTTGTTGACTTGGGTTGTGGTCACCTCAGTACCTGTGTTCCCAGCACCCGCTGTGTCTAGGCAGGAGGAAACCATTCCCCACTGGTTGCTTTACACATTAAGAGGGAAGGAGAGCAGCAAATGTTTAGAAGCAGTTTCTTCCCTACTGCTGTCTGACTCTGCAACAAGCTTTGCACGACCTACTCATCACCAGCTGAGATCTTGCACCAAGATCTCTGAGCCAAACAAACAGCAGTTTACGCGGCAGTGAAACTTCCTCCTGACTTGGACTGGGGTGCTTTTTTACGTGAAGTTTTATGTCCATCACGCTCTACAGGCAACAACTCTGCTGCTCGTCTCAGCAGTTGAGCTCTAAGGGAAAAAGACACAAGTGCTTTTCCTTGCAGACAAGCAGAATGTCCTTGTTCCTTCCAAAACTAGGGTGGAAACAGCAGGATTGGACCCTAAGCTCCAGTATGGCTACCTAGGCAGCCTTGATCTGATTCCCTCTTCAGGACCACCCCATCCGCCATGTCTAGGACCCAGGTATGGTCAGAGACTGCTTCAAATACAGAGGTACGTTACCCTGTCAGTGCAGATGGCATCACTGTCGGGGAGACACCGCCCCCTCAGCTCCAAGAGGTGCTCAGGCAGCATCTGCCCTGAGCAAACAGATTGCATCTGGCTCACACAGCTCCGCCAGTCCTTCCCTTACATCCCACCACCCAGTTGCAGGGCTGGCCCCCAGTTTTCCTGTCCTGTACACAAACACCACCAACTTCCCCCAGTGCTTTCTTCTGCCTGTTGGAAACAAACACCCCTCTCTGCGGAGGGACAAGGACAATGCTGCAGAGGGGAAAAGGTCCCTTACCTGTTTTGGAGGTGCTGCCATGTCTGAGTTGCACCCCACACTCATTCTCACATCTCACCTTCCAGACGAGCAGCTACCACAGCAGTGCGTGTGTGGCTATCCATATGTACACATCTATATGCCCTATCCGCCCTGTCCCTTAGAATTATATGCCTCAATTGTGAGAGGCAAATGAATCAAAAAACTAGAGCTGGTTGGAAAATATCTATGAAAACATTTATATAAAAAGGAAAGTGTTTCAATTACATGATTTTTTTTTGTTAATAAAGATTATTTGGAGGAAAGGAAGAATTATTTTTGAAAAGAAATATTTCCTTTTGTAATTTTAGATGGTTTCCCAAATTTATATTTTTAACCCTTCATTTTATTCTTTTGTATTACCTGACATGTAAAAGTGTCAAGTTGTATAACAAGACAAAAAGATAATCCTTTTAAATTAGTACTAAGTGGCAGCTCTAATAATCTTAAAATTAAATTAAAATAAATTCTATCAACTGCTATCTCTTACAGTTTCATGACATGGCAGTGCTAGTAGCAAATGGGATAAATACATCCTCAAGTATAATGGGAAAAAATTTTTAAACTCAAAATCCAAACAGTGAAAGAAACTGAAATTCTGAAGTTAAATTCAAATTTCTGAAATGCCTCCCCCGCCCCATGCTTATCAGGAAATACTGAAAATTAGTACATATTTTACAATCTGAAACCACAATAGATTTTTTTTTTTTAAATGAGCCTGTGACATTGCAATATCCACCCTGAGCCCCCTGCTTTGCTCAGAGGTTAACTGTATGGCAGGATCACCACCACACAAAAAAGACATTACTGAGCTTGATTGTTTGAACAGCATCAGCTTCCCTTGCCTCGTTATGCAATCTTGCAGGTTTTCCACAGCTGATTGATAGAATTGCAGCCTGCCAGAAATGCCACATCTCAGCAGGTCTCTCACAGGGCTGGTTTGCTTGCAGGCCTCTGCTAGCCTCAGGACGCTACGTTCTGACTCTTTGCCCCTTATTTTCACGTTAAAGAAAATACTTCCCTTCAAAACTAAATATGCTGCCTCAGGTCCTCTTCCATCTGTTGCATGGGAGACACTGCTGCAAAACCCCTTCTGAGCCAGTGCAGCTGCTGTGCAGCAAGAATCCCAAATTCTTCCTGCAGTACCTGCTTGCTGAACCTGCAAGTTTGCATCTTGGAGGCGTCTTGGCACATACCTGCCATCACAGTAATTTTTCACATCTCTTTACATTTCCAAGCCTGCTGCTAAGCAGCTCTCCAGCCATGTAATATATACCCAGTTTCACCATGGAAGAATGGCTGATAACAGCGTGCTTAGCACTGCAGTTCAGTCTCACAGAGAAGCAGCGTATTTAGGAGGGCCTCCCTCTTGCCCCATGTCACTGCTGCCCAGGATTTGCAGCTTTTACAAACAGACAGCACATACACACTGAAGAGGACAAGGATCACTTTGAGCTTTCCTCCCAATGATGAGCCCTGTCCTGCTGCAGGACCGTCCACATCCTACAGGACATTTGGGTGCCCATACACATCCGCCAGCCCTCTCCTCATGTTCTTGACACGGATCCAGCTTACCATGGTGCTTCCAAAGCTCCTTCCAAGGGAACTGGTTTCAGTCCTGGCCAGGAAAATTCTGCATCCCTAAGACACAATGTGCTGAGCTAACACAGGCTTCCCTGTACCCACCCACAAAACTCTGGCTTACCCATCGGCTTTTCAACCCCACAGCTCACCGCAATAATGCAACTCCATATCTGAAGCGCAAGGGAAAAACCACCAGCAGCAATAGCTGTTGGTTTTCCGCTTCTGTCAGCCAGGACCAGGTTTTTCCTTAGCCACAGGCAACTGGAGGTGTTCACCCTGCTTCTCGGTTGGCTCACAGCACACAGCAGGAGCCCCAGCTACTGAACCACCAATGCAGCTCTTCTGGCACTGTCTGCTCTCCTCAGGTTCTTCTCACAGGTGAAGCCTCTCCTTTTTCCAGCTGTCTCAGTCATTTGTTCAATATTTTACAGCGCATACTCTTGCTCTAGACTCAGTCTCACTGCTTGTAAATAATGAACATAAGATGTCATTCAGTAATTGTACACTGGGTTGTTTTTACCACAACCAAGATGAAATCTGAGAAAGAAGACCCTCCTTGAAATTGAAAGGGGCCATGCCCTCTAATCATGAGTGCAATAGGAGCTGATTGTATTATTAAATTTATAAGCAATGACTTCAGGAAACACAATGTGTTTACTCAAATTGCACACTTTTTTTGAACAGCTGTAAAATAGAGTATATGTGTAAATATTGGCATCACTGAAGAAGTATTTGTAATTTTAGCATATAACAGACTTTTCAGTGGGCTTGATGATGCCATGAGGCTGCACATCAAGTCCTTGGGTATTTCTAAAGTTGTAAATGTATTTGCTGTACAGAGGAAGTGTGTCAGTGTTTGCTTCTCCCAAGGAAATGGAGATGCCGGTCCCTTTTAGAGAGCCAGCAGCTTTCCCCACAACAGCTGGCACCAGCCTGAGGGGCCAGCAGCTTGCTGCTTCATGAAGCAGCTTCCTTTGTGTCCAGAAACACCACTGCAGCATGCAGAGCAATGCCTCTCCGGCTGCTCAGGTAGCATGGAGGGGTGACAGCTTCGCAGTGCAACCACCAGTGCCGTGCATTGTCAAACTGCAGCTCAGTGGACACAGACAAGAGGATACCCACAGTCCTCCTGCAGACAGTACCTCCAGGAAGGGAAAAGGGCAGGAAGCACAGGGCAGAGTGGTGCACCTTGGTGCTTCAAGAGACACTTGACATGAGAAATTTCCTAGCTACAGATCAAAGCAATAGTCACATTGATGTTATCTCTTAACATAGTGGACCTCATCTCTACCACCCTTGCACATCATTGGAGTGGTCAAAGCACTGCTCCAAGGCAAGCCTCCAGTGGACTGCTCTGTATGTGATGAAACACAAAGCCATTGTTTGCAGATGCCTCTGATGGTCAGTAACCTAAGGACCCAAAGGATCATCCTAGGCTGCCCAGCATGCAGTGCAGGCTCCTGCCTTGTAGAAGCAGCACTCCAGGCTGCATGGAATGTATTTTTAAGAAAATAAATCTATTTTTTTGTATTTGCAGACATATATTTGGGCTGGGGCAGCTTAGAAGACAATGCAAGAAATCTTTTCATAATCACGGACTCATGCAAGTTAAGCAAATTTTCCAGGGTTACAGTATTGCCTATTACCCCAAACCAAATTTTGTGTCCAATAGCGCTATCAGCACTGTTTCACCCTCTCAAAACTGTCCCTGTCTCAGCAAGCTCAGCAGAGGGAAGGCAGCCCTTTCCTCCCCAGGCTGCCCATGCAGTGGATACAGATGGTGCTCACCTCCTTCCAGTTACACAGTGCTCTTAGTCTGCATGCCAAATGTAAACACACACTTTATCTGCATGTCTCTCCCAACTTGAACACTGTGTCAGCTCTACAGTATATAACCAATAAAATCTCTTCTCTTTTTCATGTTTGTGATGTGGTATTTATAGATCTGGCTGAATCCCTGCACAGTGTCTGTTACTCAGAGGTACTGATGCCCCTTGGTGAACTGCTGAGGCAGCTCCAGTCTGCAGCACTCTGTGTTAGTGCTAAGTCTGACTACTAGTTTGTTAGGTTTTTTCCTCTATACAGGCAGATCTCATACATCCATTCCTAGGCTGCATTTAAGGCATGGACAGTGCATACACACATGGCAAATCAAGTGGAACGCAGCCACTCTCCACTTAGACTGCATGACCTGGACTTGGCATTGCTGAGAGCAGGTTGGAGGAAGGGCATTCTTAAAGAGGGAAACCAGCCACCACTTCATTAGCTTTTCTTCACTGAGCCAGTATAGACTGTAATGGAAGCAAAATCTGTTGGCCACCTCCTGGAAGATACAGAGTTCAGTACAAGTGGTAAAGTCTCCTTCACAGTTCCTAACCTTTTGCAATATGCAGGTATAATTAGCACCTATCGTATGCAGGAGAAGCCCCTGTGACTGCAACCACATAATTTGGAGAGAAGTACATTGATTTATAAGGGGCCCTGGACACCACAAAGACAAAGCTCTCTTCCTTCTATCTGGTTTATTCTATTTGACTGCAAAACTGGACATATTTCCAGAAGTTCTATTAAATGGGTTATTAGTATTGACTGACATTTTAGGAGCCATCCATAGCTGTCACTTCAGCTGTTACTCCCTCGGTAGAGCTCATTAACTGGAGGTGAAGTCCTACAAACATTCCCTCTTAAATATTTGTCTAAGAAAACTGACTTTTGGCTTGGCTGAGACCCCTTTCTATCCCAGTTCACATAGACAGTTATTGAATATCATTAATGAGGTGGTTCTTCACCTCTTAACCATTACTGTAGCTACAGTGCAAATGCTGCTGTGTCTGGCTTGCTAAGGACAGTACAGATCTGCAAATGTGTAAAAGTGAAGAGTTATCATTCATAGCTTGCACATGTGCTCTAAATCTCTGCCCTGCCAACACCTTAGGCACATACCACAGGGTGGTTCTCTTCCTTGTTTGTGATTCAAGGCCAGGCTTACCACTCCTATGTGAGGGCATTATAATATGTGTACGGGACTAATGGCCCATCTACCATAGCACTGCTGCTTAGCCATGAAACATCACTCTTTCTGAAGCCTTTTTTTACTCCGTTCTTTTTAATCAGTCACATCTACTTGCTTTGGTGGGTTTAAGTAGTCCTCATGTTGCCTACAGAAGAAGTGTACTTCAGCTGCAAACCTTTCTGCTTTAGTTGTACCTGTAAGAAGGCTGCTGCTGTAAATTATCTTTATTGGTGAGATTTTAAGCTGGATTGTGTATACTGCCCATGCCCAGATCAAGCACTGCTTCCCCTCCCGTGGGTTCCTGATCAGCCACTCACAGAGGTCTAAGTAGTGTCTGTCTTTTCAACTCTGGCATTGCATCCAAAGCAGTATTTACCCAAGCTACCGAGGTAGCTGACAGCTCCCCTTAACTGTGTTTCTGGACCTTGCAAACTAATCTGCTTACCACCATTACCACTACTCCAATCAGAAAACCAGTCCTAATGCTTAGTACCCTGTAAGCCGAGGCGGCTATAAGCCAACGCCGCAATGCCTGCCCAACTGTGGAGCCAGTCCCGCCGAACTCTGGATGCCTTTAGTGTGCAGCATCACTTTTCACTGGCACAGGACATGCTGCCTGCCCGTTACCCAGCTACTCATGTTCCCTCCAATGTCTTTCCTCCCATCAGCTACCTGGTATGCTTATCCTTGGTAGTATCTTTATTAACATGCTTTATAATCTGAGGCATCTGAAACCCCAGCTTACTTCCTTACTTTTGGCATTTGCACAGATGGACATACACAATTATTTTTAAGTTCTCTGCATTCAACTTGAACTGGAATTCTGTGTAGCTGTCATCAGGCTATGGAAACAAGGTTTAAGGATACGTAGACCCTTCGGTCCCCAAACACATCTTCTCCGTTACACACTGTCCAAGCACACAGATGGCATGAAGTCAGGCACAGCAGCCACAGCTATTTCCCTTCAAAAACACCACCAGGTAAAGCAGTCATATTTTCTGTCACTTGGTGGCCTAGACACTACAGAAAAGGGAAGGTCTCTATTCATTTTCCTCAGCTGAGGATTCAAGCCAAGATCCATCAGGCCTCAGAAGACCAGGGTAAAGCAAAGGGGGAGAAGGCCTCACTCAGTCTTTGCTGGCAGTGCCTCTTCCCACACCTCTCGAGGGTACAGCCTGCAAGGCGGGGACTAGAAGAGCAAAGTTCCTCTCCACCATAAGAGAAGGCCATGTTCGAGACCACCTGAGGAACCTGAACATGCACAAGTCTATGGGACCTGACAAGATGCATCCCAGAGTCCTGAGAGAACGGGATGATGTAGTTGCCAAGCTGGTCTCCATGATATTTGAAAAGTCCTGGCAGGCAGGTGAATTCCCTGGAGACTGGAAAAAGGGTAACATTGCACCCATCTTTAAGAAAGGTAGCGAGGAGGACCCTGGGAACGACCAACCTGTCAGCCTCACCTCTGTGCCCGGGAAGATCATGGAACAGATCCTCCTAGCAGCTATGCTAAGGCACATGGAGAACTGGGAGGTGATTCAAGACAGCCAGTATGGCTTTACCAAGGGCAAGTCCTGCCTGACCAACCTAGTGGCCTTCTATGACAGAGCAACCACATCAGTGGACAAGGGAAGAGCTACCATTGTCATCTGTCTGGAGTGTAAGGCCTTTGACAGTCCCGCACAACATCCATCTCTCTAAATTGGAGAGAAATGGATTTGATGGGTGGACTGTTCAGTGGATGAGGAATTGGCTGAACGGTCACATCCAGAGGGTAGTGGTCAACAGCTCAATGTCCAGATGGCGATCAGTGATGAGCTGTGTCCCTCAGGGATCTGTACTGGGACCAAGTACTCTTTAATATCTTCATCAATGACACAGACAGTAGAATCAAGTGCACCTTCAGCAAGTTTGCAGGTGACACCAAGCTGAGTGGTGCAGTTGACGCACCCGAGGGACAGGATGACATCCAAAAGGATTTGGACAAGCTTGAGGAATGGGCCTGTGTGAACTTGATGAGGTTCAACAAGGCCAAGTGCAGGGTCCTGCACCCAGGTCAAGGCAACCCCCTCTCTATCAGTACAAGCTGGGGAATGAAGAGATCAAGAGAAGCCCTGCCAAGGACTTCGGGGTACTGGTGCATGAAAAGCTGGACATGAGCCAGCAATGTGCACTTGCAGCCCAGAAGGCCAACAGCCTTCAGCACAGGAAAGACATGGACCTGTTAGAATGGATCCAGAGGAGGCCACAGCAATGCTCCAAGGGCTGGAACAGCACTGCTGTGAGGAAAGGCTGGGAGAGTTGTGGTTGTTCAGCCTGGAGAAGAGAAGGCTCCGGGGAGACCTTATTGCAGCTGCCAGTACTTAAAGGGGTCCTGTAGGAAAGATGGGGACAGACTTTTTAGCAGGGCCTGTTGCAGTAGGACAAGGGGTAATGGTTTTAAAGTAAAAGAGGGCATATTCAGACTAGATAGAAGGAAGGAATTTTTCCCAATGAGGGTGGTGAAACACTGTCATAGGTTGCCCAGAGAGGTGGTAGATGCCCCATCCCTGGAACCCTTCAAGGTCAAGTTGGACAGAGCTCTCATCCTGCTCTAGCTGAAGATGTCCCTGCTCATTGCAGGGGGGTTGGACTGGATGACCTTTAAAGGTCCCTTCCAAGCCAAAGATTCTAGGATTCTAAGGGTGGAGGGCACCCCCCTGCTGAAGCAGCCATGGCACATGC
>NW_010535362.1:33617-49663 GCF_000687285.1 Phaethon lepturus
CAGGGCATGAAGAAATATATGAACAAGTAGGAGGTTGAGGCTTATGCCACTGCAGAGCTCAGTTGGGAGAAGAATCACCTAACATGGTCCAAAGCCTCCCACGACTCATCTGCAGTAGCTCAGTTCCAAGCCTCTCCTAAGACTTCTAGGCCAACCTACATCATGTGGCTCCTATTCACTTATAGTGACCCCATCACCTCCCTGGGGCGAAATAAAAACAAGTAGGCTGAATCAGAGGGAAGTGAAGGCTAGGACAAGATCATGCCTTACTGTTTCCTTCATGTAACATCTGCGCTAGCTCAGTGTTCTCAGCTGGAGTTTTTCCAGGTGACTTCAGGCTTACCAAGATATCATCAGCTGCAGCCCTTCCCATCCTAGGCCAGATTCCAGGACCTTCCTTCCGGAGCATCTCGGGCTATCCTGTTTCCTCAAATGGACCAGCTACCTTCAGAACTATGATGAATTGCCAATAAGTAGGAATCTTATTTTCTTCAAAAGCTGCATCTCAGCTGCTTCTGAAAACAGGTGCAGTGCCCAAACTCTTCACACTTAACTGTGAGGAAATGCTGGGTGGATCATACCCACCAGAACACCTGGAAGGCTAGGTAAATAACATCCTAAACCCTTACCCAATGAAAAAGCGCCTTCCCTCCTGTGCCAACCCAAACCAAACTGCACACTAGGGCACAGCCAGAGCATACTGTACAGAGTACAGAGGAGATGGTGAGATTTCCAGCCTCTCTGGGCTAAGGGGCACACGTGAAACATCAGGTAGGCCATAAGGCTTAATGAAGGCATATGGAGTACATAGAGTACTCCAGTCACACTCAGTTCTAGATTACATCCTCCCTCATTGACAACTACAGAAAAAGTTGGCCTCTGTTGCTAAAGAGGAATTCAGCAGTCTGATATATACATTGTTAATTGCAGTAATATTTCATACTTACCTGAGACCACCAAGCTGAAGTATCCTCAGTAAATCAGGAAAAAGCATTCAAATTGAGCAGTTTGACAAGCTTTACATGTTATTCAGAATTGAGGATATGATTCTGTGAGAGAGGAAAAGTTACTAAGGACAGGAGTATGTTGTCCAAACATCAGTTCTAACTCTGCTAAAGATCTTTAGATTGGAGACATTTCTGTTTTATAACAGTGGATCATGGCTGAGACTTGAACCTCCCCATGAGTACACAAGGCTTAAAAAACTCTGAAGAAGAAAAAGGTATGTGGGACTATGAGGAAGGAGGCTAAGTATTGAGTACATGCAGTACATACATCATACAGCACCTAAGTAAGTAATTTCCATTTTCAGGTGGTTGTGGTCCACGTGTCTGTTGTAACCTTAAGTAACTTCAAACACAATTCCACATAAATGCAGCTATCCAGGGGTGGCTTAGAAGCCAAGCAAACAGTAATTTCACTGTTTGCAAAATCTAGCACTAATTATGCTCAAGTAGAGGAGCAGCATTTGGTGCAGGAATAAAGACAGAACGCTGCAGAGCTCTGTGGAAGGATGGACACACTGAGCATCACTATCAGGGATTACACTGCCCTGCCACGAGCTGCTTACAGCCAGGGACTACACTCACAATAGTTGCAATCTAAAACAAGTAGTTATCCAAATAGATGGTCTCTGCAGAAAGACATGTACCTAGAACCTCTCCACAAACAAGGTAAATGCATTCAGGAGCTTCTGAAAGGCATAAACCCATAGGTGGAAAACATACTTTATCATTCAGGCTGGGTTGGAAGGCCAAGATATCTGTCTTTTAAGTGTGCAAGATATCTGTCTTTTAAGTGTGACGTATAAAAAAAAGGGGGTAATCTACCCTTGTTCCTGTGAAATAGCCTTAAAGTTATAGGGGTGCAGTGATACAGTGTCTAGAAAAGAGAACAACAAAATAATACTGAGCAGTAAGTCCCTTCATGAAGAGATGTAATTACCACTACATTGATGGGGACCAGCAAACAATTTAATAAAACAGAGATCCAAACTTTTGGCCCCATGAGACAGCAGACCCATAAGCATAGGATATATCCAAAGAAGTTTCTGTAAGGCTGGAACACTGCAAGCTGGGTAAATGAAAACCATCTCCAGAAGGTCCTTGAGCTCACAGTATGTAACTGCAGTAACAATACCAAGGTCTGCGAGTGTGGCACATTTGGCCACATACTAGTAAGAAAGATTTGGCTGTAGGTCCTGCATTACCAGAACTCAAAGCCCTAATTAACAGATTCAAAGGTCCTGAAACTATTTGGACACAAGGACATAATGAGTTTCTTTAGAGAAATGTGGCTGGAGGGAGTCTAGAGAACCAGTGCAGAGGAAATGTATACGGTTAGGTGAGACAAACCCCACCCTAAGTAGGTATGTCAAACCATTGTAATTCTTTCTGCAAAATCTTCCATGAAACATCTTTGCACATCTTTGATTTGGCAGTGGTATGAAGTCTGCACTTACTTACACAGCTGAGTCCACCTCTAATACTTTGATATAGCACAAACATGACAAGTGATTTCTTCAGCTCAGTAGCACTTCTGGATGCTTGTGAACAAGTCACCTGGCTGCTATTTTATTCTTCTTATTTTCTGAAGCATGTACTAAACCAGACAAAAACCATTTGCATGAGAAACTACAAAAATTATCCTGAGTGTATCGGTGCAAGACCAGGCCCACTAATAGTATCACTGAAGCAAGGCCAGTCTAGATGCCAGCCTTCTCTTACCAATTCACCAGGCAAGACACAGAAAGGTTGAACCTACAGCTACAGTGAAAATATGTGCCTGCTTTGCATTTCTTTCAACACTTCACATGACTGAAAGTCTCCCAGTACCACACCACCACAGTCTTTGGTTGCCTGGAAATGGGGAAGAACCATGTGTGACAAGAGAATTTGGTCAACTACTCTGCCCTATATCTATGCACATATCTAAGAATATGATGATGCTGCACACACAGAAATGCAGGACTGAAGCCTGGGCTACACTCCTGATACGATTATTTGCATTGGATATTTTATTGCATTTCTCAGCCTCTGTGATTGATGTTTCCCAGGGACTTTCTAAACATCACGTTGACTTGATGCCTATTAGCACCTGGAAGTAATGGACAGACTCCACAAGCCCTGAGCTTTGCTAATACAAGCCAACATATAGAGAAGTAACAGCTTTTTAGCAGACAAATCTGCAAAGCTGGAAAAAACTAATTTAAAGACAATTTATTCTTTGGATAAGACACATTCTATGACATGCACAGGTAATTAAAGGAATGCTTTCAGTCACCACTGACCTCCTAAAGGTGACTTCTTGTGGGGTTTTTGGGTATTTATCCAGCTGATGCTGGTAACACCCAGAGCATAACTCCTGGAAGCATGACAATAGTTCTGTAATAACTGTGTGCTTTGGGGAAGAATGTCAGTGTAAACATTTCCTGCAAGTTTCAATATTCCTTCCAAATGAACAAAAAATTGCACCTTCAGAAATCAGATACATTGGAAATTGCAAAAAATCACTGGTAAAAGCAGCAAACTTGAAAACAAACCAGCCCAGGGCATCTAATTCTCTTTTGGTACACATTTTTGGGAAAAGTAACTCATGTAATTATCACCATCTTTTAAAAGAATCTAAAGGACACAAATAAATTTAGTAAATTCATTTTATGGAGCCACTTCATGGTTTAAGGTTTACAAGATGAACTCTGAGCACCTTGTTGACCATAATACCTTTAGCTGAACTTTTTTAGAAATATAGCAAGAGACCTAGTCAGATGAAAAGATTCACAATAAAAAGAAACTGAAGCATCCCAGTGAAGTTGTTCCTCTAGATTTATGATCCAGTCAATTACTAAGATAACAAAACAGGGAGAACCCTGTTTTTGTTATCTTAGCAATAAAAAAAAAGCAATTAAAAAAGCAATTTTGCAATTGCTTTGCAACTGATTTCTGCTACAGGCAAGACCATAGCAAATATTCTCAATGCCATACAAAGACCCTGAGATAACAGTAGTTTATTGCAAAGCAGATGCTAGCACCCGATAAAAACACAGGCACCTAGAAAACTGAGAAATGCAAATCTTCCTGTAGATTCACCTCATCCAAAATCACAATCTCACTGGCGAATGCATGCATTCACGCAGGATTTCAGAACCCCATGGCAGATCACTGTGGTCCTTCATCTTCAGTACAGAAAGGGAGGTCCAACTAGGGAAGAACATTTTTCTTTCCAAAATGGGCACCAGTTTCATTGTCAGAAATGCAATCCACCCACCCATGGAGTAGCATGAGAAGTGGCAAGTCCCTCAGAATAGGTGTAAAGGTATGCTACAGAGGGTGCAACCAGATTTGATCACAAGGTTTTATGATGTGCCCAGCAGCCTCGGTTCTGTCATAAAGGTTATCCATGATCTGCTGAATCAGGCAATCATTACAGGGAAGTTAGGGCAAGCAAACAGCAGCAAGGGGAAGAATGGCTACACCATGAGGAACGATGCTCAGATGAAGAGGACCCGGTCACCCATTTAGTTACAATGTCATCTCCTCCTCAGTAGGTCACAGTAGTAGGAAGACTGCACAGGCAGCACTTATAAATAGGATCAGCCATTATGGGTCAGACTAAAGGTCCATCTAACAGACCCTGGCACAAGGAGCGGAGAGCAATATGCTCCTAAACACATACATTGATAGTCTGGACTCGGAGCCACCTTCTGAGGCACAACAGAAGGCACTCCTGGGATGACAGAAGCAGTGGGGTAAGAGCTGCTAACTGTGGGAGAGTACCTGCTTGAGGATTATCACACACTGGTAGTGCTGCAAAGAGTCAGACCATCCTGCTCCCGGTCAAACAATGGAAGTTTCATCATGTGGCCTGGAAGAGCTGAGCCCCAACACTAAGCTGACTCACCACTATGTGCTCAGGCCACCTTTTCCAGGTCTGCAAGCTCCAGCTGGCCTTGGGGTGATAGTGCCAGGTTCCCCCCGCTCCATCCCAGCAAATCCACAGGATACAACGAGAACAAAAGGAGCAGTCTTTGACCTTCACCCAACCACTGCTCCCCTCTGCTTAGGGTGCAACCAATGCCACTGACCATGAGAAACTGGGCCATGCAGGGCATGAGCTACAGCACAGCAGCTCTGAGGTGCCCAGCAACTAGCTGCACAGCCTTACCTGTGTCTTCTCTGAGCCTCAAACACCCCTAAGAGCTGAAAGTACTCCAAGCTGTTCACTCTTTAATACCTACTAGGGCTAATAAGCAGGGACTAGCTGAGGAATGGGCAGAGTCCTCAGAGATAATGGGGAGGGCAGGGTGCAGCAGGCCACAGATCATGGTATTTATCTTACAATGAAGACTCCGAAAGCAATGAACAGGCCTCCTCACCCCCTCCTGGCATTCCCATTCCTTTGCTCATACCCATCGCCACTATGAGCTAACACCCACCAACCCCTTGCACACCTTCAAGAAGGGCGGGAACTGTCAGGGCTTCATCGCCACCTTATTTCAATGGTCATCATCGTTTTCAGTTGTCTTTTCAAAAAGAGAAAACAGGACAGTCATTGTCAGGTGAAAGATTAGCCCCACTTGGTCAAACTCATGGCAATGTGCAAAAGGAACTTTGTTTACATTTGAGTGTCTTCGACAAATTACCGCATGCTGTTTGACAATTAGTCTGCTGAATAATCTGCTAAGTCTCAGTCAGAACAAACATAAAGTAGAACAAAGCAGCTGACAATAACATTAATAGGCTGATACAGGAGTGGCTTTTTTTAAGGAACTTTGTTTACATTTGAGTGTCTTCGACAAATTACTGCATGCTGTTTGACAGAATTAGTCTGCTGAATAATCTGCTAAGTCTCAGTCAGAACAAACATAAAGTAGAACAAAGCAGCTGACAATAACATTAATAGGCTGATACAGGAGTGGCTTGATAGTTTTATAGAAAAGACACCATTTGGCTATGTTCAGTTGAGGACTATTTTATTTTCCAGTGGACCAGAAGTGCTTTTCTGAGTTTTTGACACTTGGCTAGAGCAAGTGGGATGACAGTCCTCATGGCAAGAGACAGCACCATCACTAATCTCAACAGCAAACTATCCCACAAATATGGAGACTCATAGAGGCTGGCAGCCTGGTTACAGAACACACCACCCCAATTCTCAGATCCTTTTCCTATCCTCAGTCAGACTAGCCAATAGACTAGATCAGCTGTTGGTGGATTCTAAAGGCCTGTCACACCTCTCATCCTGGAACAGGGGTAGTGATGCTGATAGGCTTTTATCTGAACATACCACAGGGAGTCTTGAGTCTCAAATTACTCTCTATTTACTCTCAGTCACGCCCTGGACACCCCTCCATGCCCTGCTGGACTTCTAATTCCTGACCCAGTTCAGTGGCAGTTTACTGACCAATGATCACAAAGTCTGTCTTGTCCCCTGGAAGGGAAAGCAAGGATAAGTACTATTACTGAATACCCCATTCAATACCTAGGGCTCAAGTGGCAACTATTTAAAGAGAAGTTCAGGATAGAGGGTCCCCCACAGCACCAAATCCAGCCACTTCAAATGGCCTTAGTCCTTGACACCTCAAGTCTGTGCCCTCTCACAGACTACTACCCCTGCCACATCAGAGTCCTCTCCTTTCTCACAGCTTGTCAGAAGGACTGCCTATGGAGATACCCCCTCACAGACTTCAACATCTAATGAGAAAGCAACCAGACGATAACAGACATAGTCAGTAGGAAGAATGATCTCCAGCTACTAAGAAGGAGAAACAAGAAAACAGAAGCAATGATACCAGAAGATGGAGAGTCTGTGGCCAAAGACAATACAGCTATAAACAAGGAAGGGCTGCAGTCGTGTTTGTGTGTGTATTTTCTTCAGGAAGAAGTGTGGGTAATGTAGTTGTAGAGGCATAAGCATGGAACAAGAGGAGGTACCAGTCCTCTAGTAGAACAGAAGGTGCAGGACAGAAGGAAGCTGGGACAGACTGCACATGTACAGACATGACGTAAGAACAGAAAAACGGAAAAGTAGAAAAAACAGTGTGAACAGAGGCCAGCGTTAGGTAAGATAGAAATAAACTGTAGAGAGAGGAGGATCAGAAGAAAAGTGTAATGCTAAATGGGGAAAGGAAAGGAGGGAAAGAACCTCAATGTCTAAATAAGACTGCTCTGTGCAATGAAAGGAAGGCTCTATGCACTGAAGTAATAAAAAGGAAAATATTTGGAAAAGCAGTCAAACCAAAGTGATTTTCAGAAACATAACAACAGCAGTTGCAACATCATCTCATTAACCTAGCAGAAATGAGATCAACAGGTACACAGAGTGCTACCTGCAGCATGCAGAAGTTAAGAGATTAGGTCCTTCAGGTTACTTACTGTCTAGGCAACTCTTTCTATATAAACAAATAAGATTTTTTTTCTAGTTTTTAACTTACAAATATCCCAATTCTAATTATTTCTTTTGTTGAAAGTATTTAATAAAACAGTATGCTTAGCACACTCTTAGTAATACCAGCTTTTTTTCTAAAACAGGATGCATATGGTGTAGCAGCCAGTGGACTATTTTGGATGGGTGTGATTTGTTGTTACTGGTAGGGAAACAGTTGCACCAAGTTCTCAAATGCCAGATAAGAACAAAATAGGTCAAAAAATATTATTCTTCAAAACAAAACAATAAAAAAACCCAACAAAGTTGTTCACATAAATTCTACACTAAGCTACTGTTCATAGCAACCAGCTTCTAGAGGGCCTTGTGCAATTACCAACTTGTAAATACACATATAGGTAGAAAAAACCCTAAAAATCCTCCAGCTATAAGCTTGACTTTCAAAAAGTATCTGCAGTCAAAAAAGTCCCTGTCCAGCTTGGTAGTAAAGGATTCTGTGTGCTTCACATAGCTATAAGAGATTTTGTAAAAGGATGCCAAGGCAAAGGTTAGGTAAGTTTTGTAAGGCCATTCTAACAGAAATATCACACAGGAACTCATGGCTGAGTCCATTCAACAGATACTGTTACAGATATGTGAATATCTTCATCCCAAAGAGTCCACAACAGCAGCACTGTGGTCTTGTCACTCCTCTTCTGATACCTTCTACTTTTTTTACATGCTGGTAGCTTGTTGCTGGGGGACCCCTGGTGTAGGCTGGCGAGGCAAAGTATACATGGCCCCAAGAAACTGATCTGCAATGCGACCAGCTTCTCTCAGTCCACTCAGTAAAGCACCATGAACAGTTGCAGGGTAGTTGCGAATTGTATGTTCTCCCGCAAAAAAAAGACGAGGAATAGGCTGGGGGAACAGAGAACACTGTTAAAGCTTGTTCACATTCTTTCAAATTCTACAGCAAACAGATACTTTAAGAAGAATGTTAAAAGTCCTCTAATCACACCAGAGTCTCCATCAACCTATCCTACAAATTACCGAGAAAATCTTTACATACACCTTTCATTTCACATGAAGGTTTCGGGTTTCTAACAACTGTAATAGGAGGAAATATTTTCCAATTATTTGCCCAGCTGTATATCAAAAAGCATTTGAACATTGTATCCACAACTCTACAGCCAAACTGCTTAAAAAGAATGACCATTTCTGATCTTGGAACACGAACTCTAGCAGAGTAAGCAAACAAAAACTTCAGCAATTCAGCAGTTTCTCTTTGAACTGAGACCTAAACCAACTACTGACAGTGTCATAAAAAGTAGGAGAAAAACACTTTCATATGTTATACTCTGCAGAGAATCATTTTATGCATATCTATGTTTATTAATGACTTGTATCACTAGAAAAAGAACCTAAACAAAGCCGAAGCTATACATCCTTCTCTGCTAGTGCTTTCAGAATGGCTATTGCATTCAAAACTTCGTCCTCTCAAGGTGAACTGAAGACGACTTAAGGCCTTCATTGTGTTTGCTCCCAATGTGGGAAAGACCTTTTGACTCATGTTCTGGCCTTTACCCTCTTTCAAATCACTACAATTCATTTAATGGATGGTAAACAACATAAACATGGAGTATGAAACACAATAAACGTATAACATTATAACACTCTGTTCAGACATTACCAAATTGACTTTCTGAATAAAATACTTTTTCTAGTAAACAAATTACACCAAACGTAGGAAGGCAGAATCCATGGATGGAAGACTGAATTATTTTACAGGTTCTAATTATTCATCAGAAGATGCAAGTTATCTAAACTTGTGTTTAGATATGTATGCAAATTACTTCCAAAAATCATCCTGTTTTGAGGTTTTTCTAAAAAAAATTGAGACATCTCTCACCTGAGGAGCACCTGGAATGGCTGGTCCTGGAGTAATTGGCTGAGCCATCAAATCATAGTCATTTCCAGAAGATCCAGCTGCTACATAGGAGTACGATCCCCGGGCCCACGGGTCAGCACGCCAGCGGGACACCACAGTCTCTTTAGGCTGAGACAAAACAGAAACTTCAGTTGTTGACACAGTGCAAGTTCTACAGCTAGTGCAAAACACAAAAGATGCAAATTGCAAGAATAAAAGACACAAAGTCCTTAGGCTAACATTAATGGTGGAACGCCAAGTTTATAGTCCATGATAACACATACCAAGGTAAACAAGCTGTCTTTCTTGCAATACCTTAATTCCTTCCAATATACTACCAGAACCTACCGCACACAGCTTCTGCACTGGAACTCAAGACTTTGTAGTCAGCTGTACATGCACACTGTGTACTGTTTGCTCTGTTTTCTTCTCATATTATCAACATAATGACAATGCACACTTCCTATTCCTTTACTTTCAGTCACAGCTCATCTGAATACTTCTTCTAATTTGGCTATGATATAGGCCTATATAAGGTCTGTAACTCATCTGGAAAAACAACTGCATGGAGGGCACCTGCACAAACACCTGTATTTCTCCAATGCATCTGGTTTGCCAAGGTAAGGGTCATGATGAAAGATATTCCATTGAAAGATGGAACAGTGAGAGCATCACCAGGACTCAGGCCACTATCTAAGGCATAACAGCAGTCAAAAGAAAATGGGACATCTTCATAACCCTGCAGACATAACATTGAAAAGTGATGCTTGTGAATCTTAGAACAGCCCAGACTCTGTCCAAATGTGTAACTGAGTTTTAACTTGACATAAACATCAAGACAGGAACCTTATCTCTTCACCTTGGGCATGAAGAGATTTCATGGAATTGTTTCTACTTCAACAGACCTTCCCACAAAAGAAGAGAAAGAGGCAAGGGCATTATCCAGCAACCAGTCCAGCAGACACCATACCACATCATGGCAAGGGAAGTCTCCTGGACCCCAAAACCAACAGATCTGAGATGGTATCTCTGAGGCTGGCCACAGCTGGACTCAGCCTTCTGCTGAGTTTGTGGAAAGACCACAGAGGACTGGGGCCATGTTGCAAGGTGTAAGACGCCACTGGGGGCTGGAGACCACAATTTCCAATATGGTCTGAAGATTTAAGAAAATTCCTCACCACAACTTTCAGCACTTTTTTTATCCAAAAGGTAAGAAACTGAGTGATGAGCCAGCCCTCATATTGACTGCTTCTTGAGAAAAAAGTAACCTCACATTTCCCTCCTTGTTGGATGAAGACCACTCTGACAGCACTGTACATTATCACATGTATGTCTGACAAAGAAAACTTCGAGGCATTTCATAAATTTCTTAATTCTCTTTAGTAATCACATGAAGCATTGCAGTCTAACACAGAATAAAGCCAGATAGAAATTTTATTTCATTGAGGTAGTTTTGAAGGTATGGCTAACGCAGACACAATTGTAGAGCAGAATATGGAAGTACCGGTTCCCCAGTACTGAGACTACACCAGTCAAAACAGCAACTACAGTGTTCATGTGGCAACATACCCATGTACAGGTATGAGTCAACTTCTATTTTCATCCTGACAAGCAAATGCTGTAAATTAGGATTCCCTGTGAACAGGGAGAAGGACGATTAGAGGATAAAACACGTACTACGATGGAAGTGGTACAAAACCAGAATCCTACTCTACAGAGAGCATGAAGCTTGCAGAGGTTAGCTGCACAGCAAGGTTGAAAAAGTCTCCGTGTGTTGAAGAACAGCAGGAGGGAAAAGAAAAGGTACACCTTTAGGGAAGGTGCAGAATATGGCAAGGAGCACCGAAGCAGTGCTGTCACTAGCCATGGACAGGTCTGCTATAACCCCAGAAACAAAGAGGTAGAAAATTAACTGAAGTATTTGACATTCTGGAAAAGCTAGTGTCTTACTCACTCTAAAACAATCCTCTCAAAAAAACCCCAAACACACAGTCCAAAAAAACAAACCAAACAACAAACTAAAGAAAACAACAAACCACCACCAAACACAAAAAACCCCAAGCAAAAAAAACCCCAACCCCTGCAAAAATACCCAACCCCACAAACCATCCCTCCTCCCAAAAAACCCTGAACAACAAAAAGGTGGTACATATACCAAACAGCTCAATATTGCTCAATACAGCCAACCTACTGAGAACTGTAGCACATTCTGAAATACAGAGAAGCTACTCAAAGATTATGTCTGTACTAACCTGTGGCACAGCGCTACTACCAAATATGCCTTTGAGGATGGCAAGGCACCGTCCAACAATGACATCATCACTGATATTTTCCATGATCCCTGCTGCTTCTCCTGCTACCAAGGCCAACAAAATTGGTGCTGGGGGGGTGGGGAAGGAGAAAGAAAAAACAACTGAATTATTGAAATTGAACATTTTAATCAGACAACTTGGACTTCAATAGGCATAGATCTGCAGCTAAGTCATGGAGTTAAAAACTAAACAAACCCAACAAAAGCAGTCCTAAATCTTCCACCATCATGTTGAATTACCAAAAGGAAGATGCATTAACATACGCTATGGTACTATTTAGAATTATCAAGAGAACTGATATATTAAAAATTAAATACACACATGAGGAAGTACACCATGCAGAAGAGACGAAAGGTTTACTTTAGTGAAGACATCACTTGTTTGACATAGGAGTTTCCACTGGGATTTAACAGTCATCTGTGCTACATTTAAGGGAACTCAGTACCTTCCAAACAATCTAATTTACACACAATTAACATCAACATAGCAGTTAAGTTACTTGTATTTCACTCAAACAAAGTATCTAGATTTCTTCATTACCAGTTCATTGACATTAAATAATCTCAATGGAGTGGAAACTGAACAGTAGAACACTATCCAGAAAAGCAGCAATTCTGAGAAGAATTCAGAAGTCAAATGGACAGATATCAAATAGCCCATCTACCCATGTAATGCTGTGAAGAGTGTTAATGTTAATAAAATGTTAAATGTTAATGTCAAAATGTTAATGTTCATAAAATATGATACACAAATAGATGAGGTCATTTTACGTCTAAACAGCTATGATAAGACTAAGCATACATTTTTGGTAGTCACAAATTCAAGGAAAATCTTACGTAAGTATTGAAGATCTACCAAAATAGCCCAATGGCAAGAAACATGCATTTACAAGAAGTGACTCAGACCTGAGCATAGTTACTTAATGAAAACTCACAGTTGATCTTTCTCCTGGAGATATTTATGAACTCCCAAATTTAGCAAAGGAAATACTACAACCAGTAGTAGTCAAGCATAGTGAAATGGAAAATAAAATTCATGTACAAAATATGGCTTTAACTTTTGTACAGGTTTACAAAATCATTAGTAAATTCCTTATACCCTGGTATATACACAGATTTCCTGGCATACATTCACATCAAGTTACTGCTCTTTAAAGACAACTGGCTGAAGTTCAGTTGTGATATACAGGCTGGAAGAATCAATAACATATCCTGGTTAAAAACAAAAGTCTGAAATTGTGAAGAAGTTAGACTAGTAAGGCTGTTATTACTACAAAGATAATTACACTACTCAAGACACAATTAAGACAATTTCAATATGCAGGACCACTAGGACTAGAAGTAGTTTATCAAGAGAAAAAAAGATACAGGAATTGCTCCTCTAGTTCATCTCCATTTTCTGAAAGATTAAGCCTAGTCTTTCAGACAATTGAAGGAAAGAACAAAAACCTGGTTTCCTATCACCCATAGGCATTGGGAAATTTTTTTTTGTCATTTCAACAGCAAGGTTTTTCCTAGTTTGCCATCCTTGACACAATGAGATCCCTGAACTTTTCAGCAACTATTCAGTCAACATAATTTTTCTTGATGGAACAATCACATATTCAAAATGCAGCTTTCAGTGAATTTGTTAATGAAAACTTGCATTCAGACAACCCCAAAATATTTTTATAGAAATTCTGCCTCAATAGGCATGAGACCCTTGTTTTGCAAGCATTTATACAGACCTGAAAATGTTGCTATTCGGTCATCTGGATTAATTCAGATCTGTAACAGAAAGCCAGAAGGTTGTAGCAGAAGAGTGACTATTTTGCTACGCAGATACCGAAGTACTGCTCAGAAAATCTTCTGGCATGATGAGCACATGTCACTGCTCCATAAAAAATTCTCTCCTTGAGGCAGTGATGTTTACTGAGCCTTGATACCAAGCAGCAAGCAGAGAACATGGTTTAACCAGAGATCAGCGAGTAAACACGAATCTATGACAGAGAAAGGGCCTCATCTTTTTCATCACTTCTTTATGAAAAACAGAAGAGATAGGCAAGGAAACAGAGACTGAAATGTCACTGGACTTCCAGAAAACACTGAGCATTTTGGCCAAGAGTTCCTCTGCCCTGTGCTGATGGAGTCTCTCCATCTTAAAGTGAGTCTACACAGTATGACAATAATCCAACAGCATGGCAGAGGAAGAGGCACCAACAACACAGGCCAGCTGCTTTGGGACACGCATAGTGTTCCTGAGGCTACAGGTTTTCTCAGCAGTCATTACCTGAACTAGACTTAAACCACTGGTAGGATTCCTGTCTGAACTACAACAGGTCACCCAATGGCTGTACAAACACATGCAGTCTTTTCATCAGAGTTGCACTCCATTTACCCACCCAACTTTAAACACTTCTCAGAGACCAGTTGGTCTCTGCCAACACAAGACCTTTAAAGAACTTCCACAGAGCTAATACATCGTGTGCTGTGATACTTCTAGTCTTTTTGTTTCTGGATTAGTAATTGTTTTCCAATCTGTTCAGTTTAAAGTCTCTGCCCAAAATGCTATGGCTACAGAAATACAGGATATGACAGAAACAAACAACAGCTTCACAAGTTCAGCCAGGTCTAGTTTACTATTTCACAGTGTAATCAATGTTGACTGCCACCTAATTATCCACAAGAAACATTAATTCATTTTTCTGACTTCAGCCCTCTGACATGCTTTATCATAGGATTTGACTGCATTTCTATTTTATTTCTATGTGCTCTGCCTATTCTCATGAGAAGGAAGGTTTTGCATCTAGCAGCAAAACCTTTGTATGTGAGATGGTCTTTCCACCTAAACCAAAACCCTAACACCACTTTTTAAGTAGGTAATAGAGCCATCTTAAAGCCACAAAAGCAGATACACAAACAGCCTTGTTATCCAAGGCTCATTACTTATATTCTCTCAGTCAAGTCTTATCAAACATTTTAACAATTATGTACCCTAGAAAGGCACCTTCCTTGCACATCAAGTTTCTCCAGTTAAGAGAAAAACCAGGCCTGCCCATGACAGAGTGGAAGAAAACACAGTGGTACTTTAAATAGTCATCATGCACTCATTTAATAGTGCTCGCTGTATATACACTTTTGCTTTTAGTATGATAAATGGCAATGAATAAAAACACTATGCTTACTGAAAATATCCTCTGACAGCCTCTTGTGGCAGACACCAGCTGCAGATAAAAAAACTAATAATGGCAAAATTCATCTGTAGAAACAGGCAGAGCAGTATCTTTTGCCTACTTAAGCATTTTCTAAAGAGGAGTTCTAAAATTATCTGTCAGTCTGAGACCCACGGTCTACAGTCAGAGCCACTTTGCTGCTTGAAAATGACATGCATTCAACAAATTGGAGACACCACAGCTTGCCTTTCCTCCAGGGCACACTGCCTCTTCACCATATGGATGGACCTGCAGCTCAGCAAGCTGGAATGGTAATATTCAGCAAGAGGAATAGAGCTATCACAAAGCCTCTAGTCTGCTCCACTGAAATCTGAGTGTTCAATACTCTGCAAAGGCCGCACTGCATCCCCCTGAGAAATCAAAGTAGGACAGCCTACAAACAGTGAGTTCCACAGCTCAGCCACATAAGAGAATACACAAGTCAACAGCACCCCTTACATGTGAAAAAAAAGTAATTTTCTGAGTTAGTTCCTACACACTTAAGTTTGAAATCCTGGGCAAAGTCACCTGTACCAGAAAGGACTTGAGGTTGCAGATGAAAGGGGCTCATCTACAGTTACCAAATCATCCCAGACTAGAAAAACAGGCCCATGAAAAAAGTCTACCTTCAAACTGTCAGTTTCACTTGAAAAACATCCAAGAAGTTGACTTTTCAAAACTAAGATTCAGTTGGATGCCAGTCCCATTTGCATGAACTTAGGCAAAGAGGGGAAGAGCTCAAAGAATGTTACAAGTGGCCAGAGAGAAACTCAATTTCAAAGAGACTTACAGACAAAGAAACACCTTTTAATTCAGAAATGCTGCAGAGACAAATCACCCTTTTCTTAGAGAAGTCAATATACCCCCCTGACAAAGTAGATACTTAACTAAGACAACACTGCTCTTCAGCCAGAGTACACACTATTTGCTGTATTTCTGAAACACTGTATAAAGAGGGTAGATTAGGTTTTGGGGGTTTTTTTCTTAATACAGCACAATAAAAATCAAACCAGTTAAGTTTTTCAGAATACCAGTGGCAACTAAACAGATGCTTAATAGAAGCAACCAAGATAACGCTGAGTAAGTCACAAGACAACTTCACCAAGGTGCAAGACAACAAAGTAGCCTATAAAAATGCAAGTGTTAAAGTAGACAGGTAGCAATGCAATTTAACAGACAATAGCCTGGAATTCATGTTCTGCCCTAATTTACTACAGAATTGTTACAGAATCATTAAGGTTGTAAAAGACCTCTA
>NW_010535363.1:0-7214 GCF_000687285.1 Phaethon lepturus
TAGACGGGCGTCACATTGGCAAGCCTAATTGTTAGGCTGAATCAGAGATGTCTGGGAATAAAAAGGGTGAAGAAGTGAAAGAGGACAACACACAAGAAATGGCTTTTCTAGTGGCAAAATAATTTGCCTGTATGCCCAACTGCTTTGTTGACATTCCAGGAGTGTTCTGCATCTCTGGATGCATCACGGGGAAGCAAAAGAAACATTTTCTGTGTACAGAGGGTATTTTGTGCCTTTTAATAGACTATAATAGACTAACTATTCTGTGTATTGAACAGAAAGCTCTTGGAAGAAAAAATGGGAGAAGAAAAAATTGGGCTAAAAATAATAAAAAGGGACCTTGAAAGTTCAGATCTTTGCAGGACCATACTGCATATACAGATATAAATAGATGCAACATTTAGATCAATATGGTCCACGTTCCCAAAATGACCAGTGAGACGCTGAGTATATCAGACCTCATTCAGAATAAAAATTGTTGGCAAATAGGCCAAAAAACCCAGAATTATATTTTAGTGGAACAGAATAGACACTGCAATATCAAATATTAACATTATCTTAATATACAGACTGTTTTTACAGTAAAATAAAACTAGTACTGTTCATTCTATACAGCTAAGCAATGTTCTTCATGACAATACATAGTATAAAAATTATACTAAACTAAATAACATTTACTAAGGGAAAATTTTGCTCACATACCTGGGAGAGTGAACAGAAACAAAAAATGGACAGCACAAATCTTGCACTACTTACAGGCTGTTCATTCTGCTGTAGTATCTTTGTCTCAGCAGTTCAGTATCACAGAATGGTGGGAACTGGAAGAGACCTTTGGAGATCACCTTGTACAGCTCCCTGCTCAAGCAGAGCCACTTAGAGCAGGTTGCCCAGGACTATGTCCAGACAGTTCTTGAAGATCTCCAAGGATGGAGAGTCTACAACCTCCCTGGACAATGTGCACAAGTACTCTGTCACCCTCACAGTAAAAAAGTGTTTCCTGATGTTCAGAGGGAACCTCCTGTGTTCCAGTTTCTGCCCATTGCCTCTGGTCCTGTAACTGGGCACCACTGGAAAGATACTGTCTCTGTCTTCTTTACACTGGTCCCATTCTTTTTTTATTCTTTGCTCCCAGATTTAGAATCACAGAGTCATCAAATAGCTTGGATTGGAAGGGATCTTTAAAGGTCATCTAGTCCAATCCCCTGCAATGAGAAGGGACATCTTCCACTAGATCAGGTTACTCAGAGTCCCGTCCAACCTGACCTGGAATGTTTCCAGGGATGGGGCATCTACCACCTCCCTGGGCAACCTATGCCAGGGTTTCACCACACTCACTGTGAAAAATTTCTTCCTTAGATCTAGTCTAAATCTGTCTTCTTTACATTTAAAACCATTACCTCTTGTCCTATCACCAAGAGGCCCTGCTAAAAAGTCTGTGGAAGGCTGCAAGAAGGTATTCCTGGAGCCTTCTCTTCTCCAGGCTCAACAAACCCAACTCTCTCAACCTGTCCTCATAGGAGAGGTGTTCCATTCCTCTGATCATTTTGGTGACCCTCCTCTGGACCCGCTCCAACAGGTCCATGTATTTCCTGTGCTGAGGGCTCCAGAACTGGACCCAGGACTCCAGGTGGGGTCTCATCAGAGTGGAGTAAAAGGGCTAAATCACCTCCCTCGACCTTCTGGACACGCTTCTCTGGATGCAGCCCAGGGTAAGGTTGGCCTTCTGGGCTGCAAGGCTTATGTGCAGCTTTTCATCCACCAGTACCTCCAAGTACTTCTGAGCAGGACTTCTCTCAATCCTTTCATCCACCCTCAGCCTATATTGATACCAGGTGTTGCCCTGACTCAGGTGCAGGACCCTGCACTTGGCCTTGTTGAACCTCATGAGGTTCACAGGGGCCCAGTCCTCGAGCTTGTCCAGGTCCCTGTGCATGGCATCCCATCCCTCAGGTGTTTCAACCGCACCACTCAGCTTGGTGTCACTTGCAAACTCGCTGAGGTTGTACTCGATCCCTCCATGTCATTGATGAAGATATTAAAGAGTACTGGTCCCAATACAGACCCCTGAGGGACACCACTCATCACCAGTCTCCATCTCTACACTGAGCTGTTGACCACTACCCTCTGGATGTGACCATCCAACCAATTCCTAATCCATCCAACAGTCCACCCATCAAGTCCGTATCTCTCCAATGTAGAGAGAAAGACGTTGTGGGGGACCATGTCAAAGGACTTACAGAAGTCCAGAGAGATGGCATCCATAGCTCTTCCCTTGTTGTCCGCTGATGTGGCCACTCCATGACATAAGGCCACCAGATTGGTCAGGCAGGACTTGCCCTTGGTGAAGCCATGCTGGCTGTCTCAAACCACCTCCCTGTCCTCCATGTGCCCTTAGCATAGCTTCAAGGAGGATCTGTTCCATGATCTTCCTAGGCACAGAACTATTAAATAATATTTTTCAAAAATTTATATTTGCTGTTCTTTCTGTCTTTATATCTTGTTTACTTTGATTTTCCAGCTTGTTTGCCCTGAGATTGTCTTTTGAAGAGGCAGTTTTTGCTAGATGGTCCTTGCAACATGGTCAGCATACTCTGCCTGTCTATGATCTTCCTAACATAATATTTTCAAGAGTTTTTCAAAAAATCTCTGTTGGGATTGTATGATCTTCTAAATGTTCTGTGGATGTTATTTTGCTGTTGCTTAACTGTGACCACCTATCAGTACTGAATACTGAACACACTGTATTTTAAAAAAACACATTCTCATCAAGTAAATAAAATTTCTTTCCAAGTGAATTATGCAGTTTTCTTTCTGTTGCGTGATGATCAGAAGTGAAACACTGTGAGTGGGGAGGAGGAGAAGGGAGAGAAGTTGAAAGTAATCAGACTAATTCTGATTAGCCTTGCAATTGAAATAATAGCAAATTACTACGCCAACATCTTATTGTTTTTAGAAATAAATATTGCAGCAATGGAGCCTGTCATTAACATTACTGTGGATTGCTTCAGTGCACAATGTATTTAACTGTGATCCTAAGTAGGAAAATGTGCAAAATATGCAGCAACAGAGACTAACATGAATAGATGTATTATATCCACAGAGACGCATGCTAGCATTTAGTATAGGCACTGTGTCTCTGATCTCCATCATGACCCTTCCAAAACCATTCAGGTTACTGGTCTCAGTTTCTTAAAACAAGGAAATTAATATGGTGACCTGAGAGGTCCTTTCATTTTTGTTTAAAACTGTACCTATTTGGATAACTTCCTCCCGCCAACTGGAAGGACAGCTCATGCTGAACTGTTATTTAGTACTTCAGTCTGTCCTAGTAAATCACTCCTTCTAGCTATTTTTCCTTCTTGAAATTCTTTCCATTTGTCATAACTGTTTAGATCAGAGGCAATCAAATAAGCTATTCGCGAACTTCAACACCTCTGAAATACTCTGAAATACAGGAGTCCTAGTAAAAAATCTTAAACAAGCCTGTGAGCAACAAGACAGAGATTGGCAAAGTGGCATTAGCTATACAGGCTGAAAGCTGAGAAACACCCTCTTCAAATTTTGGTTTATCCGAAGAGAACTAGTGTGTGTTAGACTAGAGACATCAGTGTGAGAATAATAACTATTGATCAGTTCATGAGTAATTGATGCTGCAGAGAGGAAAGACTCCTGGTCCCTTCATCAACTAAATCCTGTGTCAAGACATAAGATTTGAAAAGTCATCCAGTGCTAATTTCAAGGATAGTGGATTGACAGTTGGGTTTTTTATTTATTGATTACACTCACATTTAAAAATAGGCATTGTGTCTTAGTATGTCTAACTACATTTTCCACCATTAGATGCCAATAGGTCTTTTCCTTTTAAAGAGTTTCTTCTCCTGCTGGTAAATACTTACTGATTGCAATGAGATCACCTCAACTTTTTCTTCCATTTGCTTTAAAAAAAGTTTATTTAATCTCTTCTGGAATGCATGTCTCAGTACTTGTTTGTAGGTCCTTATTATTCAATGAGTAAAAGAGACAAAAACATTTATTTTTGAAGGATTGTGAAAAGCCTTGTTAGATAAAGGAACAAAAATTCAGAAGAAATCTGTGCCTTTCAAATAGTTCAGAATGAAGAATTGATAGCTAGAGGTTAGAAATAATAAATCAAGAGATACTTCCAACCTTGGGTAAGCAAAAACAGTGTATTGCAGCAGTTGCCAGATCTTGTCACCTCCACATGAGCTATATGCTAGAAAGAAAAAAGCCCAGGCACAGCAGTTTGGACAAACACTGACCAAGAAAAAAACCTTGAAAAGTGAAGGGGTCCTTAGTATCCATGATCTTACAGTGCCTGGCAGCAAAAGTTTAATGAAACCTAACCAGGCATTTCCTTCTCTCTCAAGTTTTGGGGTTTTTTTTGTTTGTTTGTTTTTTCCTTTGGGTTTTTTGGATTTGTTTCCCCCCCCCCGCCCCGCCCACCCCCCGGGAGTGAAAGTTCAAGAGTTGATTTGCTACACGGGGCATTAACAAGGTCAGGGCTATCAGCTGCAGTGGAAAAGTGAGGAGGCTGTAAAGAGTGTTTTCCTGGCTCATTCTTTGTTTTCAGTATTCATCTGGGATCAGATGGGGAAAAAAAATCAACAGTGCAAATGATAGTTCAAAACAGGACAGGCATGGCCCAACTGTTGTTGGGCAAATCAAATCAGTAATTTTTTGAGTTCTTCCTATCATGTCCCTGTGCTGAACTGTAAGTTGCCTATAAGTTCCCTTCATGCACCAGTAAATCTAAAATTTACATTGCAAAAATGCAGCTATGTTGCAGGCCAAGGGGAAATAAGTCAGAGACTGAACTTCAAGCTTGGATGTGGGGATGTGGGGTATTTTTATCCCTGTACTTGCCATTTTTTTCCTTTGTGACGTGTGCAACTTCATCCTTGAACTTTTCGGAAAACCCCACGTAACACACAAAATCAGCTCACAGAGGGATTTCAATGAACATTAAAAATGTGTGTCCATAGGCCTATTGGTGTTCTTGAGCTGGGATCAGAGACATGCTCTTCCTGTGTCCCTGAACACTGTGACCATCATGTGCCCTGCTCCTTTCTTTACAGCTGAACAGGGAACCAGATACAGACTGCAACAAAAAGCCATGCCCAGGTTGTCAGTGCTATATTTTTTTTCCTGAGGCAGGCACTCCATTTTACATGAGTGGAAATTGGAAGAACTCTCTCGCTTCTTCGCTCCCTCTTTCGTTCCCTCCCTCCCTCCCTTCCTCCCTCCCTCCACAAATAGTAGCCCAGGGGTTAGCCCATCCATGCGACACATGGAAGAGTCAAACATAGCTCCTGCATAGAGTAACAAGTTTATTGATGTGTCTCTTCTGCTAGAACTATTTTTTTATGTGGAAATATGTAAACATTATTTGGTTGGAGAGAAGGTGGCTTTAGGTTTGTGAGGTGAAGGCTGAAGATCCTGCATGATACGTGTTTGTGCATAATGGTGTGTGTCCAAGGAAAGTCTGAGAGTGGCTCACTGCTGCACAGCCAAAAAGATGAACACACTCATGTGCCACAGGGAAGTGAACCTGAGTTTTTCACTCCTAAACAAAATTACTCCCTTCATACTGGTCGGAGTGGGACATCTTTATATGCCTAAGAATTTAATCAGGTGGGAGATAACCAACAGCTCATGCAGCTTGACACTTGATTTACCATGTCAGGCTACTGTTAGTAGAGGGTTAGTAACTGTCAGATTTCTAAACATCAATCAAACCACATCAACAAACAAATAAATATGTATTTTGCATGCAATATCCAATTGTTCTGTTAGTGAAGGACACTGAAAGCACTGAGGACTTGTATGTGTCCAACTGGATTACAGAGAGGTATGTTGGTCATACCATTTCTAAACCTTGTCTTTGGCAGGTCTCCAAGGGACACCTCTGAAGAAACAGAGAATTGATAACCCCCAAAACCCTTCAGCATTCTCAAGTCTTTTCTCCTCCTTGCATAACCAGAGAAGAAACCTACATTATCTGGATCTTCACATAAAATAACTAGGGTAGTAGGGAGATGAGTTGGCATGCCCAAAGCACATGTATTATTGGTCCTGGAACTGAATGAAAATTCTACATAAGCTGAAATTCATCCAGTGCTTTGCTCAAAATAAAAATCAGGTTCAGAATTGGCAAAAAAATTGAAACTGGTTTTCTTTCAAACTTGGATAGTGTCAACAATGCATAAAATCAAACCACCTCAGGAACAGTATAGGCAAAAAGAGGCAGTATGAAAGAGATAAAAAAGGAAACATATGGAAGTTAAATTTAGGGTGCAGGAAGTATCCCCTCATGTGTCTTCCATTATTGCTGTAACAAATTAGAATATGAGGAAATGCACATGGTGACTAACAATCACAACAATCTTTAATTCCTAGCTGTTCAACTTCAGCCTGCTCAAACATTTCAGTGGAGGATAAAATAATTAGAACTTTGTTGCCTGATCATTACATCTACCCAGCCTACAGGACATCTCAGAATCACAGAATCTCAGAATCACAGAATCATTTAGGTTGGAAAAGACCTTTAAGATCATCAAGCCCACCCACCAGTCCAACACCACCATGCCCACTAAACCATGTCCTGAAGTACCACGTCTAGATGGTTTTTGAACACTTCCAGTGATGGTGAATCCACCACATCTCTGGGCAGCGTGTTCCAATGCTTGACCACCCCCTCGGTGAAGAAATTTTTCCTGATATCCAGCCTAAACCTCCCCTGGCACAACTTGAGGCCGTTTCCTCTCGTCCTTATTGTTAGTTACTTGGGAGAAGAGACCAACATCCATCTCACCACCTCTCTCAGGTGGTTGTAGAGAGCAATAAGGTTTCCCCTCAGCCTCCTCTTCTCCAGATTAAACAACCCCAGTTCCCTCAGCCGCTCCCTGTAAGACGCTTCTTCTCCAGATCCCTCACCAGCTTTGTTGCCCTTCTCTGGACACGCTCCAGCAACTCAACATCCTTCTTGTAGTGAGGGGACCAAAACTGAACACAGGATTCAAGGTGTGACCTCACCAGGGCCAAGTACAGAGGCACGATCACTTCCCTGCTCCACCTGGCCACACTATTCCTGATACAGGCCAGGACGCTGTTGGCCACCTTGGCCACCTGGGCACACTGCCAGCTCATATTCAGCTGGCTGTCAACCAGCACCCCCAGGTCCTTTTCCTCTGGGC
>NW_010535363.1:7591-10359 GCF_000687285.1 Phaethon lepturus
GGCCCGGCCGACCAGCCAGTTTTTTACCCAGTGAAGAGTACACCTGTCTAAGCCATGAGCTGCCAGTTTCTTCAGGAGAATGCTGTGAGAGACGCTGTCAAAGGCTTTACTAAATCCAGGTAGACAACATCCACAGTCTTTCCCCCATCCACTAGGTGGGTCATCTGGTCTGACAAGGAGATCAGGTTGGTCAAGCAGGACCTGCCTTTCATGAACCCATGCTGGCTAGGCCTGATCCCTTGTTTGTCCTGCACATGCCCTGTGACCTCTGTCAAGACGAACCTCTCCATAATCTTCCCTGGTACCGAGGTCAGGCTGACAGGACTGTAGTTCCCGGGATCCTCCTTCTGGGAGGATCCTCCGTCCCTTATTGTAGATGGTTGTCACATTGGCAAGCCTCCAGTCATCTGGGACCTGCCCTCTTAACGAGGACTGCTGACAAATGATGGAGAGTGGCCTTGGAAGCTCCTCCACCAGCTCTCTCAGTACTCTCGCGTGGATCCCATCAGGCCCCATAGACTTGTGGGTATCCAGGTGGCTTAACAGGTCCTTAACTGCTTCCTCTTGGATTATGGGGAGTTTATTCTGCTCTCCATCCCTGTCTTCCAGCTCAGGGGGCTGAATACTCTGAGGATACCTGGTCTGGCTATTAAAAACTGAGGCAAAGAAGGCATTAAGTACCTCAGCCTTGTCCTCATCCTTGGGGACAATGTTCCCTCCCCCAGCCCACATCCAATAAGGAATGGAGATTCTCCTTGGCTCTCTTCTTGTTGTTAATACATTTGTAAAAACATTTTTTGTTATCCTTTACAACTGTGGCCAGATTGAGTTCAGCTGGGCTTTTGTCTTTCTAATTTTGTCTCTGCATGACCTAATGAGATCCTTGTACTCTTCGTGAGTTGCCTGCCCCTTCTTCCAGAGGTGATAAAGTCTCCTTTTTCTCTGAGTCCCAGCAAAAGCTCAGTCCCAGCCTGTTTGACCAGGCCAGTTGTCTTCCCCACCAGCTCATCTTGCTGCACATGGGGACTGCCTGCTCCTGTGCCTTTAAGATTCCCTTCTTGAAGACTATCTAGCCTTCCTGGACCCCTTTGTCCTTCAGGACTGTCTCCCAAGGGCCTCTCTCAACCAGCGTCTGAGCAGGCCAAAGTCTGCCCTCCAGAATTCCATGGTAGTGGTTTTGCTGACCAGTCTCCTCACTTCACCAAGAATTGAGAATTCTATCGTCATGGTCACTAAGCCCAAGACAGCTTCCAACCACCACATCTCCCACCAGTCCTTCTCTGTAACAGCAGGTCAAACAGGGCACTTCCCCTGGTAGGCTCACTTTCCAGCTGTGTCAGGAAGTTCTCCCACACACTTCAGTAACCTCCCATATTGTTTCCTCTCTGTCGTGTCATACTTCCAGCAGATGTCCGGTAAGTTGAAGTCCCCTACAAGAACAAGGGCTAGTGATTGTGAAACTTCTGCCAGTCATTTGTTGAATGTTTAGTCTGCCTCTTTGTCATGGTTGGGTGGTCTATAACAGAATCCCAGCAGGACATCTGTCTTGTTTCCTTCTCCCCTCATCCTTACCTATAAACACTTGACTTGGTCATCACAATAATTGATTTCTATACAATCAAAACACTCCCTAACATACAGAGCCACCCCACTGCCTCTCAAAATTAAAGAGAATGTTCAGCTTCTGTTCAACAGAGTGAATTCAATGGGCTGAATTCTAAGGGTGAGACCATGTTTCCACCTCTGTTTGCACCCAACTGTGCTACCAATACTCCACTTCAGAGATTTTGTTTCTGTATAAAATGCCTATAAAAGGACAGAAAAATAGGAAGCTTTCAAGTAGCTGTCCCGCTACATAATGGCTTCCAGCTCCTCCTGGCTGCTGCTCGTGCTGCGTGCATTGGTGTAGAGGCACTTGAGCTGGGCTATCGATTTCACCCCCAATGTTGGCTTGCCACCCCTAGGTTCATCTCTCGTGAGCCTGGTTTTGCCCCCTTCCCCCTTCAAATGTAGTTCCAGAGCCCCATACCTGTTGTGTGAGGGCAGCTGGGACGGTGAGGGAGGCCGGGAGGGGGTTCACCTGCCACCCCGAGCAGGGGCCTGGTTCCATTCCCCAGGCCCTCTCCTTCTGCCCGGCAGCAAGAGGGCAGGGGATCCCCCGCTGCTTGTGGGGCCTCCACCGGCTGCCTCTGCCTCAGGGATGGCCGGGTGCGGCTCCACCGATCCATCCCCCTCTCACAGCCCCCGATACCCCTCAGCCTCCCCACGGCCTGCGTCAGCTCTGCCCCAGGCTGAGCAGATCGCTCACCTGAGCAAGCTCCTCAGAATGCATCCAGGAACGGGGGTCAGAGCACTGAAAAGGTACCTTATATAACACTGTTCCAGTTCCTCCATATCCCTGAAGAGCCCTGACTTAGCACCTAGAAGTCTTCAGAGAAATTCAAAGCGACTTCTCCACCTGCACAGTGCAGGGGGAGAGACTGCTGCACTTACAGACCGAATATCCTTGCAGCTGCCTCCAGGCTGGGACTGCACAGGACAGGGCTTCCAGACCCAGCTTGTCTATTCCTCAGGCCCTAAGATGGAGATTTTCAGGATTTTGTGGTCAGCGTAGTAAAGAAAAACTATCTGGATTGAACCATAGCCTACTCTGCTGTGCAGAGCCAGGTGTCCGGTGACAGGACGTAGGACGTGGTGCATCAGAGGACACACGGCAGCCTCTGGCTGCCGGATCGTGCCCATGGCAGGGGGGCAGGCCGACAGGCCCA
>NW_010535363.1:10390-15767 GCF_000687285.1 Phaethon lepturus
CCCCCCCCCCCATCCTCTGGGAAACGGCTGCTGCTTATGCAGTTTCACTCAGCTGCTGCGGAACATGGGATATGTGGCTACGGAGCATCTCTGGCAGTATATTTAGGAAAATAAAGGAAGAACATGGAAAAGGCTGTGGTAGCTTTTTTTAGAAGGGAAAGGTGTTGCTTTTTTTGGAAGGGAAAGGTGTTGGTTTTCTTTTTTTTCTTTTTTTTCCAGGGTGGAGAGGAAGGTAGGGAGCCTGTGAATCACAAATAGTCCACCGCAATCATATGCAGTTGAAAATGCTGGATACCTTGCCTTTTTTAATCTGGGGCTGAAAAATGAAAGTAAATTGTTGTGGAAGTTGTAGTTGTGTTAGGATGGAAATTTTAGCCTTTTTATTTGAATTTGCTGTTAGATCCTCGCCTAAGGAACTCCACCCTGTAGAAGGCAGAAAATATTGTCTCCAATCCAGCAGGTCACTTGAGCACACTTAGTTTTGCTAAGTTAATGATATCATTGTCTCTGAGGTGATTCCAGAGCTTAATGTTAAGTATATGTCCCAGGGCTTCATGGGGTTGGGACCCAAATTTTCAGCATCTGTTTTTATCTTACCGTGCCAGGTGAAGCCCCTTCTGAACGTTTTCTTTTTGAAAAGAAAGAGGAAACAAATCTCAACTACATTACGTATGTGAGTTTCCTTATATATGCAGGCTGTGTGCCAAATCTCCTCAAGAATTTTATCACAAAAACCTTTACAACAATAATGAGATTTTCCAATATAGAAAATTCAGATAAAGGAAATCAAAGTAAGCTGAGCTCTCATAAAGTCTAAAATAATTTTCACCTAATTGTGCCCTGTTCCATTTTTAAGTTACTATAATGCAATAAGATGTGCTGTTTTTGAGAATACTATCAACTTCAGAATATGTTACAAAATGTTACATATGTTACCCAAGAAGAAAAAAAACCCAATAAATTCTGAGCACAAAATGTCAAAAACTAGTTTTATGGGTATTGAGAGGAAGGATAATAAATCTTGAGGTTCAATAATACCTATTTTTCCCTTAAGTAAGAGATGAATATATGATTGGAAAGTCTTATGATGTGCTAGTAAACACGATTACTTACTATTTGATCAAATTTGCATTCAATATAGAAAAAAAACACTTTTATTTCTGCTTTATGGTAGGAAGTTTGCATCATTTATGAAAGTATTATTAGTTTTACAGTACCAAAAAAAAAATGTTTTTTTATCAGCTGCATGGCTGACCATCTGGCTACTTTTAGTTCGAGGATTAAATGTTTATCAACAACAGTTTTTGAAGTGTTGAAATTCACTAATTTTTATTCTCTGCTTTAATTCTGTTGCTTGCTTGACATGTTTTTCAGCACATATGGAAGGGTTAAATGAAAAGTGTATTTAATATTTTCGTCAACAACAGCACAAACAAGGTTGGACGGTTTTTAATTTTCTAGCTGGTACCAATGAACTTTGGGAACTCTTACGTCATTCCCTTGTTCCATAACAAGAGCAACATGGCCAGAATATTTATCTAAATGGAAGAAGCTTCTTGTTTGAGTCCAGATGTTGAATTCCTCCACTTGCTATTCCCATGATGTTCAGTTGATTGGAAGTTAATAAACTTCTTAGTTGACTAACTAAGAATCTTTATTTGCTCTTCAGTTTCTCCCCTTTTTCCTTCTTGGCAGTTGTGGTTTCTCTGTATCACTGAACCACAACAGAGAGGTTGTCCTCTACTTTGATATCACTGCATCCCCACCTGCAATACTGGCTGCCTTTTCAACACATCAGCCCTCTCCTGTGTGAAGAGGGAGAGAGATGTGGAGACAAGAATTCTGCAACATTATTTTAAAAGTATTTTATTAAAAAATGGTATAGCCTGACATGAACTTTCCCCTTCTCATCCCCTGTGACTGTGACCTTCTACTCCAGTGCACCCATGGTGCCAGCTACTCCCAAATTTCACATCTCTCAGTAAGCCTTTCCTTGTCTTTTCCATACTGTCCTTAACACACAGAATAATCTCCTTGCAAAAAAAAAAAAAAAAAAAATTTTTCTTATGCTTCCTCTTTAAATACTCTTTTGCCAAAAAGCACAGTAAGAACCTTGAAAAAGTCCGAATACCCTGAAGACTGCCTCTTCTGCTGATCAGCACCATCTCACCGTCTCCTCCCTTGCCTGGACTTCACTGCTGTCCTGTTTATTGGTCCTTCTCAAGTGTGTGTCATGAACCTCCTTTGCATGAACTGAATGGAGGTTGTGAACTCTCAACTACCAATGGAAATGGGAGCTGGCTGCCAAAAGAAGTTAGGGAGACACTGGTTTAAAATTACAAACTTAGGTTATCTTCTGTGTATATTATCATATAGATCGGTATCTGTGGCTATTTGTCACTTTCATTTAACTTCAATGCCTTTTTTTAAATGAGTGATTGTGATCACTAATAACAATAATTTTATAGCTGCTGTGGACAAACAGGCATAAGCCTAAGGTGTCTCGGTCAGAAATGATGAAACTTTCTGGGGTCAAGAAGCACATTATTTTTAAAAATCACTGTGGATCCATGTTGGTGCCAAGTTTGGGACCTGTGCCAACACTTTACCACCACCAGACATTTCCTTAGCAGAAGCAGAACTGCCTGGAGAGTTCAATGATGTCCTATGACCAGGAGCACGTACATAGCATCACGTAGTCATAGCTGCACAAGGAAGGGTAGGAGGGCCCTTTGATAAATTGTGTCCATCAAAGAGATTGGGAGGCTGTATAATATCCCTTATCTAACCAACCACTAGCAGAGGAGGTGCAATCGAAGGAAATGGCTCATGGCTTGGATGTATCATTACATCCTGATGCGGAAGCTGGGAGCAAACCAGAAAGGCTCTTGATCTGCTGTGAGGGAGAGAGCAACCCGTGGTCAGTGGCTGGTCACCTCAGTTTCCTGAAGTTGTGATGATGGCTGCTCTCCAACCTTGCACTAAGCATAGCTCCAACATGCAGAGGAAACAGGGGTCCACAGGGAACAACTCTGGTCTACTCAGATCTTATAAATAATCCTGCAGAAATTTCATACACCTTTTCTCAGACATTCAAACAAATGTGGCAAATATCTGTCTGGACAGTATTGATATCAGAAAATCCCTGAAATGTCTATTAAACCTTTCACCCATTGCTGGGAGATATTTTTATAAATATATATTTTTTTTTATTATGCTCCTTAATTTTGCAACAAAAGGAGAGCACAGCTAAAATCATTCTGCACTGATGTAAACATTAGATATAGATATTGCTGGATAAAAATAACACATTTTGAAGTTACTTTGATATCTTTAATTGCTATATTTTTATCAATTTATGAGCCAAAATTCTGTTCTGTTTGTGGCATAATTTACCCAAATTGTGTTATAATGTGATATTAGACCAGACTTTTCCTGTTTACAAAGCTTTGGCTATTACTTCCAGTTTTCACATTACATCTAAACAAGCTGTTCTAAATGAAATTTCCAAATTACTAAAAATACCCCTTGTGGAATGAACTTAGCAAGCTGACTTCTGGGAAAGTCACTCTGCTGTAAGTAACTTTGAATTTACTCCATTCAGCTCCTCCCCTGAATTTTTGTTATGTTCTAATTCAAATGTGGTAAGTCTTGTCTACCTATGGTGTCAATTTCAGTCATAAAATTCATTGAATCAAATACTTAAAATGGACAGAACTATGTGCAAATCTGCTAAGACAAAACTTTCCTAATAAAGTAACTGCTACCTTGATATTTTTATCAACATAGAAAATTAATACTTGCTTCATTTGCAAAAGGCCCATATAAGTAAAAGGAGTTTGACTGCACCATAGCAATAAACTAATTAGACTAGATCTGAAACTGAATAATCCAGATTTGATATTGAAAATCATTGTTACCAAAACCAAATACAAATTCCAGACAGAGTCAAAGCTTCCTTTGTTTGCACTTACTGAAAGTTATATGCAGGCATGGCACACTGTATGAAGGTGTATTATTATAAACATCATTTTTCGGTCCACATCCTCAAAATAACATAGGTGTACAGTTTAGTTCTGCAGTTGCTACAACTTCATGTGCAAGCACAAAAAACCCACCACAATCACCTTCTCTGTGAATATTTACAGAGGCTAAAGGTACATTTTGATAGGTTGTGAGACCTGGGCTACACCGACAGGCTATGGCTAAGGACTCCAGCTTTCCTGCATTCTAACTTGCTTTGCCCTATTTTTGCAACAACTGCTTTTAAATACTTCATCAGAGTCATGTGATTCTGCTTTCCTGTAAGCTTCCGTTACTCGCACATCCTCCAGGCTAATTACATTTTATCTCTGACAAAAGATGCTGCATGTCGCTTCCTTCCTACCTGGAGTTTCAGTCCAAGACCTTCCAAGGGAGCAACACTCTCGACTCTCACCCAGAGGGGACACAAAGCAGCACAGTAAGACTGAGGGGGAAGAGGCTCCTGCTGCCAAGGGTCACAGGGCATTGCTTAGCAGGAAACAGACACTCTACATACAACATTTCTGCAGGATTTATTTGGCAGGTGGGGAGGCTGAGAGCCCACACTGCAACAGTGTGAGTGTAGGGACAATTTTCCTCAAACAAATGTGTGCCACGTCATTCACAGGCACTTAATGTGCCCTAAATCTACTTATTGTATCTATCCTCTCCTGAAAGAGAGAAGAAAGGAGATGCACCTTGAAATCTGGTCACTACCAAAAGTGGTCTGAAGACCACATTGAAACCTCTCTCTTCCTTCTCTGCTTCTCTTCCTTCATATATTTTGCTTAAAGTGCTCTTTGCAGAAGAAACAGTGAGTTTCATTTTTTACGCAGGTTGGTTACAGGACATGTATTAACGTAAATTAATACCTGGATGAGTAGGATTGACACAACTTGGAAGAACGTGAATGTCCTGGTCTCATTTATTTCCTGAGAACCCTTGTTTGCTGTGTATCTTACAAGTAGATACCTGCTGACAGTGAGATAACTGGCAGGCTGACTCATCCAGCTGAAACCAGGCTTGTTCTAAGTACCTCTCCTATCTGCTCATGCCATGGGAAATGAGTGTGGTGATCAGGTCTCCTGAGATGGTGAAGCTATTGCTTGCTTCACAAACAGCAGAAGGGACAGAATTGCACTGAACTCATCACAGAGGAATTCCCAATTTTCTTTTTTTGCTTCATCCACTTTCTCCCATATTGGGGGCTGGCACCTTTTTGAAGAGACTCCATCAAAGAAACCACTGCACCTTTTTGATAATTAGAACACATGGAGAATGAAAACCTTCCTTCATCTCAACCGCTCTCTGCTACTAGCACCCATCAATGGGGAGTCTAGATCAACTCCTGCTG